>NC_134356.1:683833792-684108792 GCF_048569485.1 Anomaloglossus baeobatrachus
GTAGTGAGGAGAGAGTCGAATAGCACACAGGAGAGGTGTGCGGACGTGCCTGAGCTGGGTCCGTGTAACGGTCTGAATATTTATGACCATGTGATATCAGTTTTTCTTGTTTAAAAATATTTGCAAAAAATTAATTTCTTTTTTTTCTGTCAAGGGGGGTGGATGGGGGGCAGAGTGTACATTAATGAGAAAAAAATGAACTTTTTTGAATTTACCAAATGGCTGCAATGAAACAGAGTGAAATTTAAAAAGGTCTGAATACTTTCCGTACTCGCTGTATATGGAGGAGTGACCTGAAAGATCTGGAGAAGATCTGTATGAAGGAGTGACCTGAAAGATCTGGAGAAGATTTGTATGGAGGACTGACCTGAGAGATCTGGAGAAGATCGGTATGGAGGACTGACCTGAGAGATCTGGAGAAGATCTGTATGGAGGAGTGACCTGAAAGATCTGGAGAAGATCTGTATGGAGGAGTGATCTGAAAGATCTGGAGAAGATCTCTATGGAGGAGTGACCTGAAAAATCTGGAGAAGATCTGTATGGAGGAGAGACCTGAAAAATCTGGAGAAGATCTGTATGGAGGAGAGACCTGAAAGATCTGGAGAAGATCAGTATGGAGGACTGACCTGAGAGTTCTGGAGAAGATCTGTATGGAGGAGTGATCTGAAAGATCTGGAGAAGATCTGTATGGAGGAGTGACCTGAAAGATCTGGAGAAGATCTGTATGGAGGAGAGACCTGAGAGATCTGGAGAAGATCTGTATGGAGGAGAGACCTGAGAGATCTGGAGAAGATCTGTATGGAGGAGAGACCTGAAAGATCTGGAGAAGATCAGTATGGAGGACTGACCTGAGAGTTCTGGAGAAGATCTGTATGGGGGATTTGGACAAAATCCCTGCTGTAGTGTGTGCAAACCTGGTCAAGAACTAGGAAACGTCCGACCTCTGACTGTGTAAGGGGGTGCAGGGCTCAGCCCACCCCAGACCTGCAGACTGGCTATGTATAAAGTGTGTTGCATTTATTGTGTGTATTTGGTAAATGGCCACTAGTTGGCCACATAGGGTAAGCTACTTCCCTTGGTGCTCTGAGGCCAAGGACAGCTAATGGCAGGGAGGAGCTTAGTAAAAAGCTTAGGAAAAACAGGAAATAACAGGAGTGTCCCCAAGAGTAGCAGAGAGATACCCCACCTGTAGGAGGTGTGAGGTAAAGAAATTGAGACCCTCAGGGTCATATCCCGGCACTGGACATGTGGGGCCCTGGTGAGAGGTGGGCTGATTGAACCATGTCCCAAAAAGGGGTGAAGTCTGGACATCCTGGATGGTAGCTGCCCCCTGGCGTATACCCTACAAACCCCCTCTCCAGACTGAACGTCAGTGGGCTCCTCAGGAGTAGGAGTAGGTCCTGACAAACTGGGACATAAGATAGCCATCCCCAGGGACCCCTGTCACGGCTTATAGCTATCTCTGTGGGTGGGAGACGGACCTCCAAGTGGTCTAGATGAATCTGCCCGACAGACTGAAAATGAGAGAGGGGATGAGGGTCTCTAGGAACAGAATACCAGGGACATGGCTGGCCGGTAAACTGAAAGCGGCTCCGGTTGCTAAGGGCAACAGCTGCAGTGGAGTGGTGGAGCGGATGTCCAAAGGACTGTATATGCTAAAGTTGGTATTCCCTGTAATGCTGAAGATCCGTGCCCGCCATTGGCGTGATGTAAAGCATTTGTAACTGTTGGTTGAAAAGAATACAGCTTCTGTGTGGTGTTTGGGGACACTGGGGCCTGCTACAGTAGGCAGCTGGGACGTGGCCCAGAAGGAGAGTAAGGAATAGTGATGGGCAGTCTGGCTCTTTTTGATGATCCGGTTCCCATGGCTCCGCTCACCAAAAAGAGCCGGCTCATTCGGATCGTTCTCGGCTCCTTATTAAATATTTGTTCACCCCAGGTGAACACATATTTAAGATTGTAGTAACACTGCCAAAACCCCGCCCACTTACAAGGACCAATTAAATTGTTGAGTGGGCGTGGTTTATCAATAGGTGGGCGGGGTCTGCAGTGGCGAAAAGAGCCGTTTAGAAAATTTAGTGGCTTTCACTGGGGATCCGGCTCCTGTCAGTCACAGCAGGGAGCCGGATCTTTGTGTAGGATCGTTCATGACCGACACATCACTAGTAAGGAAGTCCTAGCGCTTACAGCCTGCAAGAGTGTGTCCAGCACCACAAGTCCCACTGTGAAGGTAGCCTGGGCTATAGGTTGTTTGTTCAGATGTAATAAGATTATCTGTGTATGTAAATAATCCATGTATAGAGGTCATTGCAAAATATGTGCGTGTCTATATGACAAATCACACTGACGCCATAATATGATTCTAAGCTGTATGTTCAAGAGGGTGTTAACCAGGGAGAGTGAAGCTGGTGAACAAGTGTACAAACAAAGAAGAGTGAAGGCTTTCATTATGATGAGTGAAAGTCTTATCAGTGGTTTCACAAAAAGAAGGAATATGTTATCTGTGGGATGAAATGTTTCTAAGTTTCTCTCCAAACCTCCCTATACGGCTTTGATGTATGAGAAAAGACAAATTTTGATACTTTGTACATGTCTAAAGATTGAAATGTTATACTAATATCTGAGCTATTCATTACACGGGTCAGTCGCCAACACTGACTCAAAGAGTGAACACGGTCTCTGTGGTCATTGTTTCTGAGTTATTTATTATATCAAAAGAAAAAGGTTTTGGTACCGTGTTAATGATTGATTGCTCTCAGTGAGAGAAACAAAATTAAAATTTTGTAGTTGTGATACCTTTTAATGGCTAACTAAAATAAAATATGATGTTATAAAGCAAGCTTTCGAGACATCTCAGGTCTCTTCCTCAGGCATGGTATGACAAAATATCTGAAGAAACACAAATATATGCACAAAACAGGGCAGAGCGATGCAAAAATGAGTTTTTAGCATCCTGCAACCTCAAACTATTGGCCTATTTCCGTTTCATCGATGACATCTTAATAATCTGGACCGAATCTGAGCAAGAGCTTCTAAAATTTCATGAAAAATTCAATGCATTTCATCCAACCATAAACTTGACATTGGACCACTCAAAAACAGAAATCAACTTCTTGGATACCACCATCAAAATTCAAAATGGCTCAATCCAGACATCAGTGTATCGGAAGCCTATTGACCGTCCCACATACCTCAGATGGGACAGTTTCCATCCCAAACACATTAAAAAGTCCATTGTCTACAGCCAGGCCCTCAGATATAATCGTATCTGTTCCTGCAGACAGGGATGAACACTTAACCCATCTTAAAAAGACATTTCTAAACCAAGGCTACCACCCCACCTCCATAGATGATCAGATCATTAGAGCCACAAGGACCCCTAGAATACAAACAAAAAGAGGAAAATCGTCGAGTACCTCTGGTGGTGACCTACAACCCACAGCTCGAGGTGCTGAGAAGTACGGCCAAGAAACTTCACCCACCATTCTACACAAGGATGACCGGTTAAAAACAATATTCAAAGATCCTCCATTGCTGTGCTACAGGCAACCTCCTAATTTAAGGAGCATCATGATCCGAAGTTCTCTGCCCTTAGACACACCAAGAGGAACTTATCCTTGCAATGTAAAGAGCTGCAAAACCTGCGCTCATGTAGAGACCAAAGACCAGATACAGATCCCTAACACACAGAAGGACTATAAGATTCCCGGGACAGTCACATGTTCCTCTTCCAACGTGGTGTACTTAATCCTGTGCACTCTATGTCCTATTGGGGACCTCTATGTTGGAGAAACAGGACAGAGACTGAGAGCAAGGATGAGATCTCACCGCCACACAATTACAGACAAAAAAACCCATTTACCTGTGGCCAAACATTTCTGTGCTCCAGGACACAACATAAACCACATGAAAGTTGTCATATTAAAAGGCAACTTCAGATCACAGACCATCGCAGGGTCTGGGAATACAAATTCATCACAATGTTTAACTCTGTGGACACAGGACTCAAACTCTCAGAAGGATTTATGACTCATTACAAAATCTGAGAGGTCAGCTCCAGAGACTGAGGGCACCAGACCTCTGATCCTACATGGATATTGGGACAATAAAACTCACACCACTAATCAAAGCTAATTAAGGATTCACTTTCCAAGCTCAGTGTTTATTTAAATGTCATTTTACTATGCATCGCGCTGCTCTGTTTGTGTATATATTTGTGTTTCTTCAGATATTTTGTCATACCATGCCTGAGGAAGAGACCTGAGAAGTCTGGAAAGCTTGCTTTATAACATCATATTTTATTTTAGTTAGCCATTAAAAAAGGTATCAACTACAAAATTTTAATTTTGTTTCTCTCACTGAGAGCAATCAATCATTTATTATATCTGCACAGATAGCCAATTTGGCCCTGTCCTCTGCGCCTGCCCCTGAACAAAGGCTCCATTAGCAGTCTTACCTAAATTTCTCCCTTGACACCAGCACCTCTTCCCCTGTAGTGGAACGGAGGCGGTGGTGCAAAGTGCTGATCCATGGCTGCTCTACAACTACCAAAGCACCCCGCCGTCCTTTCTACAACTGCAAACAAGGTTTCTACCAAATATTAAGTTTTATTTTTCTATTGTATCAAATACTTATGTAAAAAAAAAAAATGCAAATTAATTTATAAATCATACAATGGGATTTTCTGGATTTTTTTATTCTGTGACAGTTTATGTTACCTGCGATAAAAATTACAGACCTCTCCATTATTTGTAGGGGGGGGGATTTGCAAAATTGGCAAAGGATCAAATCCTTCTTTTCTCCACAGTACATGTGGATTAGGATATAGTAGGTCAGACAGAGGTCCACACTTACATCTGCAGAGTCCTAGGGGAGCATATTCCTCGAACCTGTCCACCATTTCCAGGTCTCTGATGATTTTCTCATTGTATCTTTTCAGCACACTATACGCCGTATATTTACGGACATCATCCCAGTGTTTTGATGACATCACACAGTTCTCTCATCTGCTCCTCGGAGGACGTCTTTTCCATCACATCATTGATCTGCTCCTCAGTCAGTAGATTTTGGTCCCTGAGATCACGTAGAACTGGATCTACAGCTTTTATCTTTTTAATCACACCTCGCCGGTGACGATTTATAACGTTTCCCATGACTGCAATGTGATAAAAAAATAATAATGATGATGAGAGCGAAAGCAAATCATTGCGTCTGCAAAGTTTATATTATCTACTTACAGATTATTTCTCTACACTAGAGCCTGGAGATATCATTCCAATTTAGGCTCTGAAAACACTGGTAACTTCTTTTTTGTGATGAGACAGTATTACGCTTCTATTCCACACTTTGTGTGATGTTGTGTTTTCCCAAAAAGAAGACCTACCCTGAAAATAAGCCCTAGCAGAATTTTTAATCTTTTTGGAGTATGCTTAAAATATAGGCCCTACTCCAAAAATAAGCAGTCGTTGGGGATCATCACACTAAAAAGGGGCAGCATGCCCCTCCTAAAAAGTGCCTCAGCCTATCGCTAAGAGGTACTGGGTATTTAAGGTATACCTCCCACTAGGGAAGGTGCCTGTTCAACACCCTCAAGTCTCTTAGTCAGTTGTACTGTCTAGCTAGTTGTCAGATCACCCACTCATCCTGTCCCATTTGCCCTGCCAGTCCTCTTCCTGCCTGTACCAGGTCCTAGCCCGTCCTGCCGTTTTTTTTTATGTTTCCATCAACATATTTGCATAAGAATTTGTTTCTCATGGGATAAACTTTAGTTTTATAATGATACCATTTATTTAAAAAAAAGTGAAAAATAAAATTCCATGTGAAGTGTACATTGTGAGAAGAGCTCAATTCCGCTGTTTTTTAATATTTGTTTTGACGGCTTTTGTTGTGTCGCAAAAGTGACCTGGCACTGACTAGAATCTGTTATTTATTTACTTTTCCATTTTTTTAATTTTATTTTATTTTATTTTATTTCACCCCTTTGGAGACTAAAACGTCCAATAGTTTTATCCCTTCTACATAATACCACAATATTATAGTGTATAACTGTTTGTCTTCCTGTGAAGCCCAGAAGCAGCATGGGCTACATAGCAGGAACAACATGGCAGTGATTGGGGCTCTTCAACAGGCACTCCTCAATCACTGTCATGATGACTCTGGGATAGCGGGGGAACCGTGGCTCCTAAGCTGTCCCTCAAGCTAGGGGCGCTATGCTATCCCTAATCTCATGGATACTCCTGATGGTGGAGATGCCCGAGTCTCCTTCCTGGCCCTGCACCTGACCAGTCCTGTTCTGATTCCCCCCTCCTTCTAGGGAGGGATGGTAGAGTAATGTGATGAAACACAAAAATAAAGACTGACAAAGGAAAGCCAAAACTCTGTCACACAGCGTGCACACACAAAAAGTAAGAAGACAATAAGAGATTTAGGAGGAAAAGAAGGGCAGGAATAAAGCTACAAAAACAACAGGAGTAAATGCCACAACCGTACCAAGCAATAAGCACACCAGAGAGTCTGGGACACCACAACTCACAGACCAACATAGATAAACTATAGCTGGCATGGGTGGAAGGATTCAACCAGAATAAATAGGAGGGGAGCAGATGGGATAGGCCTCCCCACAACATGTGATCAAACGAGCAAGCAGACCAGCAGAGATTACCTCTTGCTAGCCTGTCTATGAAATCAGCACACAGCAGGTCGACGCCCGAGTTTGACTTTGTTGATCCCCAGACACCGGCGAAACCATTAGGCCGAGTGTCAGAATCTGCAATATGAACAGCGCCCAACATCACCATGATAGTCGGCGAAGTGTGTGCAAAACTCTGTGTGCCAATCACATTGCAATCATGCTATTTATACCACTGTCAGAAATTGAAAGGGGCATTTCAATTAACAGGAGAGATCAGAGCAAGTTTTGGTTGCTGCAGTTAGAGGCAGATGCTGGCTGGGGTATCACAGTCAGCATCTGCCCAGTGTGGAGCAGACTCGGGTCCTGAGCCCGCTCTATAGAAATACACCCTGGCTGGGATCTATTGCTAAATCTACATAGATGAAGACATAGAGTGTCAGATAAGTGACCCAGACTTACCCCTGTGATCACCTCTCCGCCCCCTGGGATCACCTATGCTCCCCCAGTTGTCTATTTCCCAGTTGATCCTTTTCTCATTGTATTTTCTCACTATATTATTAGCCATACACTTCTCCATATTCTCCCAGTGACCGATAATATGGCACAATTCTTCGATCTTCTCCTCGAATGTCCCCCTTTTCCATCACGGCTTGGTATTCTTCTTCCCTCAGTAGCTGCTGGACACAGAGATCACGTAGAATTGCATCGATATCCGATATATTTCTAATACGGAAATGTTGTTCAAAGTCTCCGAGGTATTGATTGTCTGCGCCGTGTGGGGAAAAGACACAAAGGCATTACATGTCTGCGTAGATTTCTATCTTTTCATCTCATTATTTCTCTACATGAGTTTCTTAATATATTATTTTGTTTTATGCACTAAACAGTTACACCTTGTTGTGTGGGTTGAGACAATGCTATTCTATAGGATTTACTAGAGATACTAGAGAAGAGAGAGACCGGATTCAAAAAGATCTAAACAACCAGGAACAGTGGGCAATAACTAACAGAGTGGTATTTAACAGGGAGAAATGTAAAATCCTACATTTGGGGAAGAAAACTGAAAAAGCATATACAGAAATTGGAGGATTAGGACTAAGCAACAGCACGTGTGGAAAAGATTTAGGAATACTGACAGATACACAGGAGTCAGCAGTGTGATGCAGCAGCAAAAAAAAGCCAAACAGTTGTGGGATGTATTAACAGAAGCATATAGTCTAGATCAGAGGTCTCAAACACGCAGCCCGTGGGCTGCACGCGACCCCACCAGGCTGTTTCTTGCGGCCCATAGGCACATGCGGCCCCTGCATTGGCAGTGTCCGCCAAGGGGGGTGGTATCAGTCATTGTTCACTGCTTTATTTCAGATGAACGTTTTACCGGTGCTATGCAGGGTCAGGCTCTCACTGCACTATTCCAATGGCAGCCGGTGGCCAATCAGAGGCAAACCGCTGATGCGTATGACCTCACCTGCTTATATCTGCTTGGCTGGCGGCTACCTTTGGAATAGTGCAGAGAGAACTTGACTCTGCGCAGGCGGCGGCAAAACGGTCATCTGAATGTTAGATGAAGCGGTGAGAGTGAGAGTGAGAGTGAGAGTGAGAGTGAGAGTGGTGAGAGAGAGAGAGAGAGTGAGTGACGAGAGTGAGAGAGTGAGAGAGTGAGAGAGTGAGAGAGTGAGAGAGTGAGAGAGTGAGAGAGTGAGAGAGTGAGAGAGTGAGAGAGTGAGAGAGTGAGAGAGGTGAGAGAGTGAGAGAGTGAGAGAGTGAGAGAGTGAGAGAGTGAGAGAGTGAGAGAGTGAGAGAGTGAAAGAGAGAGTGGAGAGAGTGAGAGAGTGAAAGAGTGAAAGAGTGAAAGAGAGAGTGAGAGAGTGAGAGAGTGAGAGAGTGAGAGAGTGAGAGAGTGAGAGAGTGAGGAGAGTGAGAGAGAGTGAGAGAGTGAGAGAGAGTGAGAGAGTGAGAGATGAGAGAGTGAGTGAGAGAGTGAGGAGAGTGAGAGAGTGAGAGAGTGAGAGAGAGAGGAGAGAGAGAGAGTGAGAGAGTGAGAGAGAGAGAGAGAGAGAGAGAGAGTGAGAGAGTGAGAGAGAGAGAGAGAGTGGAGAGAGAGAGAGTGAGAGAGTGAGAGAGTGAGAGAGTGAGAGAGTGAGAGAGTGAGAGAGAGAGAGAGGAGAGAGTGAAGAGAGTGGAGAGAGGTGAGAGAGAGAGTGAGAGAGTGAGAGAGAGAGAGTGAGAGAGTGAGAGAGTGAGAGAGAGAGTGAGAGAGTGAGAGAGTGAGAGAGTGAGAGAGAGTGAGAGTCGTGAGAGACGAGTCGACGAGAGCGTGAAGAGAGTGAGACGAGTGAGATTGAGAGAGTGAGAGAGAGTGAGAGAGCTGAGCGCTCGAGGAGTCTCGAGAGAGAGCTGAGAGAGCTCTCGAGCCGCTGGCGACATTGCTACATCCCTATGCATGACCATCCACCTACCCTTGTGTCCCAGACTCCCACGAATCGGTCCCATCCATGTCCAATACACCTGGATGGGGACAAGCCTGGGGCACATTACCTACAGGCTGGGCACCATTACTACAGAAGGGAGACAAGGATGGGCACATTACTAGAGAGTGGGGATCAGGATGGGTACATTACTTAAAAAAGGGGAACAAGATGGGGGACATTACGTTGGCCAAAATTACTATATGTGGCTAATTGTAAAACTATATTACTTACAAGAAAGGGATACAATGTAAACAAGAAAAAAAAAAAAAGCATGACTTTTTTTTTTTTTTACCATCAAATAATATATAGTCTGGACCGACATCTGTGTGGGATGATACAGGGAATCCTGCAGTGAGCGGGGGTTTGACCAGATGACCCAGGAGGAACCTTCCAACTCTACCATTCTATAGTTCTAGGATTTCTGTGAAAGAACCACCATGACCTACAATCACGATTATTATTTTACAAGGAGTCTGTAACAATCAAGGGTTGTGCCTCTGTGGTGTAGAAGCGATCAGTGCTCTGAGGACATGTCTTAGGATAGCCCACCTGGCACCACTTACATATTATAGAATATTATAGTATAATACATGCGATAAATACTAGGCAGGAGCGTAATAATCGATGTCGCTGAGAGTGCAACCGCGACTGGAGGGGTAGAGGGGGATCTGCTGACTACTGAGCTTCTGAGGGAGCACATTAAGCTGAAGTGTATTGCAGTGCGGACACCCTTCAAGTCCCTGCACCGCAATACACATAGCCAGTCAATGAAAGGCCAGCAGCTGACATCGGTCTGCAAGGCATTGGAAGTGACGTTATGCGTTGACATATAAGGTACGCCGATGTGAACTGCCAGCCTCTGTGTCAACTGCAATCCACACAAGCAAAGAAATCAAACCATAGATGGGGGATATACAGTATATATAATCAGAATGGAGGCCCAGGAAGGGGGCCAAATATTTACCTTGAAGGGGAACATACCTGTAGAGGCCCAGGATAGGGGACATAATAAAAAGATGGGACACAGGATCGAGGATATACACTTGGAAAGGGCTCAGGATGAGGGAGCTTTATAACAGGATGGGTGACATATATACCAGGATGGGGGACATTAGTACGGGATGGTGGACAGAGGAACACATGTCTTTAAAAGGACTTAGAACGCTACAAGAGCCCATACATCGGGCCAACATGCTGTGGGAAAGGAGTGGGCCAGATCCAAATCTTGCGTCGGGGCGAATAGGACTCTAGTTAAGCCACTGCCCACAACTGACCCTCTTTTGGAAACTACACACCTCAAAGAATTTACCTAGAGGTGTAATGAGCACCTTGAGCCCACAGGTGCTTAACAGAATTTTATAACATTGAGCTGTGAAATTGAAAAATTACATTTTTCCCACAAAAATGTTTTAGCCCTAAAATTTTCTTATTTGAAAAGGTAGCATGAGATAATGGACCCCATAATTTATTGAGCAATTTCTCCTGAGTATGGCGATTCCCCATATGGGGTTGGAAACTACTGTTTGGGTGCAGAGCAGGGCTTGGAAGGGAAAGAGTGCCATTTGGAGCTCCAAATTGGCTGGAATAGATAGGGAACGCCATTTGATGTTTACAGAACCCCTGTAAAACAAACAAACAAATGAAAACCCACACAAGTGACCCCATTAGTGACCCTATTTTGGAAACTAGAACTAGACCCCTCAAAAAATGTATCTAGATGTGAGGTGAGCACCTTGAAAATCATAGGTACTTCACAGAATTCAGCTGAGAAAATAAAAAATTACATTTTTCCCATAAAAATGTTCTTTTAGCCCCAAATTTTTAAATTTTCACAAAAGGTAACAATAGAAAATGAATCCGAAAGTTTGTTGTGCAATTTCTCCTGGGTACACACAATACCCCATATGTGGAGGGAAACTACTGTTTTGGTTAACTGCCAAGTTTTGAGAGAAAGGAGCTACGTTTTTGAGCCCAGACTTTGATGGAATGGTTTGCAGATGCCATGTAGCATTTGTAGTGGCCTTGAGGTACCAAACCAGCGGAAACCCCCACTAATGACCTCATTTTGTAAACTACACCACTCAAGTAAGTTAGCTAGGTGTGTGGTGAACATCTTCAGAACTTTATAACCATGGTATATGGAAATGAAAAATTTCATTTTCTTAAAAAAGTTGTTTGAGCCTCAAATTTTTCATAAGGGTAACAAGAGAAAATGGACCTGGTGTAACAGTTTCTACGTAAAGATGACAACCGTGATCCAACAGTGGGTGCACCAATTCCCACACAATTTTCCCACTCACCCCCAGAACACGGGGGCATTATGGGGGGGGTGTCAATCTGGGTGTCCCTCCGTTCATAAACCCTAAACCTGGGGGTGTACCTAGCACAGGTTGTAGTTTCCGTCTGTACCTGATCCTCTTACTGGGCAAGACTATTGCCGAAGGCGTTGCCTCGGTTCTAGGGTGCCTTGCTGGGGGTTCCTCAGAGGAACGTGAGATCTTCCTTACTGTCTGCACCTGTGTCGGAGGCAGGGATAGCGAATGCCTCCTCTGCTGAATAACTGTCACGTCAGGTACGGGGGAAGTACCAAGCAAATGGCGAAAGGGGAGGTAAAGCCTGCATCTAGGGAAGGGAGAGATGGTAACCCCTGACCAAATCTACTGCTGGTCCCTGGGGTCTCTCACTACCCTAGATAGGTTCCCTACCTATGCGCCAAGCCGGTTACCTGATCCTAGGATGACCCTAGAGCTGGGCCCTTGATAGGGAACAGGTGGGATGAGCTCTTTGCCAACCTCACTAAGTACTAAAGAAGACACAGGGAGCACACACATAGGGAAAGCGAATAAACAGTTGATCTCCAGATGCCTCAGGAAGAAATTCAGCAAAGAGCAGCAAGGATCCTACAGATGAGTGCAAGCTGCCTGCTTGCATCCAGAGCTTGTGAAGGAACTGAATATCAACAGCACTGGTCCAGGGAAAATGAGAGTATTTAAATCCAAGGGGAAATACAGATGATCAGCAGGTGAAGTGAGAGGAGCTCCACAGGGTCCTAAAGGGAAAAGGATGAAATCGCAGCAGAGGAGATACCCAATAACTGAAAACTAAAAGCAGGAATAATGGAAAGTCAGGGAGCATTTTGAGCAGCCAAACGCTGTGACCTTCTATTGCCGGACACCACAGAACTGTGTCGCCAATTACCATAACATCTTCTTGACGAATGCTACATTTTTATTTTATGCTTTTAAACACTGGGGATGTGTGTGTAAGTGGTGCTTTTACATGTGTATTGTGTAAAGGGTACTATTATTAAATGTACTGTAAAAAGTAGAAAAAAATAAAATGGTAGAAAAGAAATGTGAACGGTCCCATAGACTGTAATGGGTACATGTTCTATCAGTAAAAGTACAGATAGAACACCTATGTGTTTAAGGCCGAGTGAGGCCTTAAAATGTGTAGCTATATGATGGAATTATATAAACACAATGATTGTTTATTAATTATGTAAGAAACATGGACAAAATTGTTGATCTTTTTCCATAAGAAAAACTCAATGGTCACTGAAATAAAATATGAAATTGACAGAAGTAATTTTCAAATTAAATGAAATTAACTAAACTAAAGACAGACATTGCTTTAGAATTGTGGTTAAACAGAAAAAAAATAAACATACTAAAACTGAAAATAATTTGACCATAGGGTTATCTGAAACTAAGGATTGTCCTATAATTAGCATCACAAGTGTCTACAGACTTGAAAAACAGTCAGTTGCCTATTTAAAAGGGTAAAAAGTAGTCATTGTGATGTTTGGAATCACGGTGTGTAAGATACTGAACATGGAGCAAACACAAAAAAAACAGTTGTCGCAGGACATTATAAAGAAAGTTATAGAGAAACAGTAAAGATTATAAAAACATCTAACAGCTCAATTGTCCTATAATTAGCATCACAGGTGTCTACAGACTTGTAAACAGTCAGTTGCCTATTTAAAGGGGTAAAAAGTAGTCATTGTGCTGTTTGGTATCACGGTGTTTAAGATACTGAACATGAAGCAAAAAAAAAAAAAACAACAAAAAAAAAAAACTGAGAAAGTTGTCTCACGACATTTTAAAAAAAGCTATAGAGAAACAGTAAAGATTATAAAAACATTAACAGCTCGATGTTTATGTTACTACAGTTGTACATATCATTCAAAAGCTTAAAAGGTCTATAGTACTGGAGCCGACCTCCCTGAATATGGCACCAAGAGGAAAATTGATGACAAATTGAAGAGTTGGATTGTCACACTCCGCTTGTAGAGAACACTGAAGCAAGTTGGAGAGGCAGCTCCAAGGTGCAGTTAGCAAAAAACCCACAAGAGGGCCAAAGAGCACATGAAAGAATAGTCAGCTAGCTAAAGTCGAATACCAGGATAATCGCCAGTATTGTTGAGTAAGCAAGCCGTTCACAGGTAAAAACAAGGGGTCAGAGGCCAGGAGGTAATGTCAGAGGCAGAAGGACAAAACAAAGCTGAAAACTGATATAGAAACCAAGGTCAGCAGCCAGGAAATCAAAGTACGTACAGCGGAGGTGGAAACACGGGGCGAGATCGGGGGTCAGACAGACAGGACTAAGGAGACACAGGATAGAACCGGTGTAGGGGGGTCAGGGTTAAGGCCACCTCTTCAAAAGTAGCCAGTCACATGGACGGGCTATGTATAATGTGTAAAATGTAAGTGTAATATATAATGTGCAGGTGTATTGTGTAAAAACCGCCACCAGGTGGCAGTGTCGTAACACGGCTGTCCTGGCACCTGGGTGAGCAGGCAAATGGTTAACGAAGAAGAGGAGAGCAGCATGTATAAAAGGTTAAGACAGGAAGTAGACAGCAGGAGAGTCTCCAGTAAGATGTAGATATAAGATGTCCCAAGTAACACATCCTGACCCTATGGGTCACCCCCATGGCTGTGACACACTGATTGTGGAACCACGTCCCCCATGGAGAGGGGTTTAGTTCGACAGTCGGGGTTTGGCATCGGTGCCTGCTGGCGGAAACAGAAAGAAACCCTCACAGAAAAGGTCAGTGCACACCCTGGTGGTGGGGGTATGTCTGGATGGCCTGGGATGAAGGGAAGACCCCTGCACGGATGCGGACCCCTGTGCGGACATAAAGGGAGGGAAAGAAAGGGCTTTAGACTGTAAACGGTGCCCGGGTGCCATAGGACAGATTGCTGCAAAACTGTATTGTGTGAACAGGAGAAGGAACCCCCCTTGAGACGGACATCGGTGCCGGCAAGATGCGGACCAAATTTGTAAAAAAAACTTCCCAGAAATAAAGTTGGAAGTGTTTAATAGAGAACTGTGACTGAACTTCGACTACTACACATTCCTGCTTTGTGCCCTCCACCATACTGAGGTCAGAAGGACAGGAAGGACTAGCAATACAGAGAGAAAACAGGTCAGGAAGAGGTAGCTGGGAGGCGGAACGGATGAGAGTCAGACTCACAGGAACCATTTGCGCACGCTGCAGAGCAGGAACTATTACTAGCGGCGTCCCGGAGGCAGCAGCATCAAGATGTAGCGGCGCAACCTCCAGAACAAGGCAAGATGGAACAAGCCCCTCCACTGAGTCCTAAAATCCCGGGGAGAGGATGCATGCACCGGCTCAGCGGCAACAGAGCCATGCATGAACCATGACATGGTTAATACGAATTGTAAGAAAGAGCCCAGAACAACTTCCAAAGAGATTACAGGTGAACACCAAGGTGCAGTTACATCAGTGCCAGATCGCAGTGTGTCGCTGTCTTGGCCAAAGTGGAATTCATGGAAGACGAGCGAGGAGGAAACTGCTGTTGAATGCGAGACTTGAATTTGCCAAAATCCATACTGACAAGACTTAAAGCTCCAGGGACAAAACTGAGCTTTTCGGTGTCACATCAGCTCTGATCACACAAGTAAAAAAACATTGTACCTACTGTGACACATGGAGGAGGCTCGGTGATGTTTTGGGGCTGCTTTTCTGAATCTGGCACAGGGTGTTTTGAATCTGTTCAGGGTACAATGAAATCTTTAAATTATCAAGTCATTGTGCTGCCCAGTGTCAGAAACCTTGGTCTGAGTTGCAGGATGTTGGTCCTCCAACAAGATTATGACCCGAACACATCTAAAAATATCCAAGAATGGCTAAGAGCAATGCATCGGACTCTTCTGAAGTGGCTCCTATGAGGTCTGATCTAAAACCTACTGAGGAGCTGAGACCTGCAGTCTGGAGAAGACTCCTCCATACCTGAGACGCAAGGAGCCACCTGCTCACGAGGAGTCGGCCAAAGTACCTGTTGCCGGGAGCAGAGGTCTCACAGAGTTCCACGAATCGTTTTTTTAGTGAGGACCTCAGGAGATTTTCATTATTTTTTTCTGGTGAACCACACTGCAAAAGCAAAGTCTGATTCTCATTAGTTGATATTCAGTATATTTGAATTTCTAGGTATTTCAGTGGCCATTGTGGGCTTGTAGCTGCGACAATATATGGCATCATCAGCTTCTTTCTTACAACTAAATGGAAAATGATAGACTGTCAGATAATGATCCTGACTTACCCAAGAAGCCTCTTGTGGGACCATTTCTCCTCATCCTGTCCACTAATTCCAATCCTATGATGAACTCTTTATTATATCTTCTGAGCACTGTATATGCCGTATACTTCTCAGGATCCTCCCAGTGACTGATAATACCACACAGTTCTTCCATCTTCTCCTCGGAGGTCATCTTTTCCATCACATCATTGTATTGTTCCTCAGACAGTAGAGCATGGCCCCGGAGATCACGTAAAACTTGATCTACATCAGTAATCCTTCTAATCAATGTTGATTGATAAAACTCTATAAAGTTTGCCATGTCTGCAGAGTGAGAAGAGATTTAAGAGACAGATACAACCATTTTCACTAGACTAGTTTTGGGATATATTATTTCGTAGACTAATGTCATGATGAGTCTGTGATAGCGGGGAACCGGGGCTCCTATGCTGATCCTCAAGCTAGGGGGGCCTGAGAAGTCCCTAATCTCTGTGATCTGTGTGGAGATGCCAGAGTCTCCCTTCTAGCCCTGCTCCTTATCAATCCTGATCTGATACCCCCTCCCGAGGGAGAGCCCGCCAGGTGTAAGGTGAAACCCAGGAAATAGACAGACAGCGAGGGCAGTCAGAGTGGAACAGGCTACCACGGGAGGTAAAGAGCTCTTCATCAATGGAAATCTTCAAGCAGAAACTGGATAAACATATAGCTGGGATGATTTAGGAAAAGCCGCACTCGCAGGGTGTTGGGCCCAATGGCCTTAGAGGTCCCTTCCAACTCTACCATTCTATGATTCTATGAAAACTCGGTCACTCAACATGCATGCACAGACGTATAAGACAATAAGAGACTAGGAAAGCAAAAATAGGAAGGAAGCAACAAGACAACAGGGTTAAACTCCACAACCACTCAAGCAAAAAGCAACACTTTCACCACAAAGTCTGGGACGCCAAAGCTCATAGACCAACACAGAATAAACTATAGCTGACATGAGTAGAAGATTTCATCCAACATAAACAGGAAGGGAGCAGATGTGATTGGCTTCCACACCACATGTGATCAAAAAAAGCCTAACACACAGACTAGCAAAGATTAACTCCCGCTATAGCCTGCCTATGAATCAGCACACAGCAGGTCAATGCCTGTTACCATCTGTAGCCTGGATTGGTCTATGGTTCTTGATGAACCCCTGCTGACATTTCCTGACTGTCCACTCATGACTCACCTGCTCTCCAAATTCTGAAAATCACCTATTGTAGTGCCTCCATCCCTAGATCTGGTGGCAGGGGGGCTTGAAAACCATCTGACCTATCTGCTTACCCTGAACATAAAGGATTGAGCCTGAGAAGGACAAGAGGGCAGTAAGATTCATCCTTGGTGGGATGCCGATGCTACGGCCAGCACCCCAGAGAGACTTGGAGAAACTCTTTACCCTGTAAAAGACAGATGGAGGATTGAGACTCGTCTCCTGAGTCATTAATCCCGTTGCTGGACTATATCTGAAATAAGGTACAGAGATGAGGAGCTGGAAAGGAAAACAAAAACAACACACAGCAGGAACTCAAGTAGAGTTTACTCAAAAGATAAACCCTTCAAGCAGAAGGGCTTGAGCTCCCAGAGATTAATCCATATAGAGATATAGCCAGCAAGGAAGGGAGTTGAGAGGTGAACATATATAACCCAACCCAGAAGTGACAAAATGAGGGACACCTGGTGAGGAGCGAACCAAGAACGGGGAACAAAGACCATAGAAACCATCAGCATTTGGACAGGGAAGAAAAGGCAATAGCCCAGTGGTTACGACCACGAAACAGAAGGTCAGAGGATCGAATCCCAATGCTAAGCCATAACAATATCTTGGCACTGTATGTAAATAATGATTATTAATAATGTTCTGGACATGTAGCACAGCTGGTATGTCAGCCGGTGATCTAGTCTTACCCCTGGAGCTTCCTGAGGGATCATTTCTCATCATCCAGTCCTTCATTTCCAAGTCTCTGATGATTTCTTCATTGTGGTCTCTGAGAACTGCATAAGCCATATACTTCCCAGTGTCCTCCCAGTGACTGATAATACCACAAAGTTCTCTCATCTTCTCCTCAGAGGTCGTCTTTTCCATCACATCATTGATCTCCTCCTCAGTCAGTAGATATTGGGCCTCGAGGTGACGTAGAATCGGATCTACAGCTGTTATCCTTCTAATTAATGCTGATTGATAATATTCTGTAAAGTTTAGCTTCTCTGCAGAGCGAGAGGAGAATTAAGAAAGAAAAACAATTACGTTAAGTTACCATTGCTTCAATCTTCTCCTTTCTATATAACTTTCTCTAGACTAGTTGTGGGATGTATGGTGTAGTAGACTGGTACATGATGTGCAGTAAAAAAACAGTTTTCGCTTATTGCTAGGTGTTACATAGTCCTATTTCCCGATTCCGGCATTGCATGCTTGTGTCATAACATGAAGTCACCTCCATTTGTTGGGTGGTGTTAAGACGGAGGGGAAGATGATGACAACTTCAGGGTAGGTGGTGACCGTGACAGAGGGTGACACTGACCCTTCCGTGGTAGAGAGATTAGGATGAAGAGAACGTTGACAATACCAGTTATTTAGTGATAGAAGTCATAAAGTGAAAATAATATAATATATGTTTACTTTGGAAAGGAAGGCCAGAGAGACAGCCACGTTCAGACAACCATGAGACTGCGATATGATAGATCAGGTGGTCAAGATCCTAGAGGACATGAGCTCCGATATGACCAACTTGGGCAATTTACGTATTCGCTTATTATTTTATCTGGTTCAGAGAGAAGACGAGATGGTGGCTTAATACGTGAACTCTCTGTGGGAGGTAAAAGCTCACATCACTAAAGGCCCCGTCACACACAACGAGATCGCTAACGAGATCGTTGCTGAGTCACGGTTTCTGCGACGTAGCAACGATCCCGCCAGATATCTCGTTATGTGTGACACCTACCAGCGATCAGGCCCCTGCTGTGAGATCTCTGGTCGTTGCCGAATGGTCTGGACCATTTTCTTCAAAGGCAATGTCCTGCTGGGCAGGATGCATAGCTGTGTTTGACGCTTACCAACGACCTAACAACCTCGTTGACTACTGCGAATTCAGACACGTTGGCGTGCATTGTGCGTCGCCTTTTCGACACCTTCAGTTCCGATTGGTGGCCGCTACTGCGTTGTGATTAGGCAGCCTTTCCTTTCGGATTGCCACCAACCAGAGCTGAGGGGCGCGGAAAAGGCGACGCATATGCACGCCTACGTGTCTTACATCTTCAAACACTACGCCCCTATTCGAGGTCTGAATCGTCACACTAGCTGCTGTGTGACAGGGTCCCAACGACCGCAGAGATCGTTATACAGGTCGCTCATCATTACTACGTCATTGGTAAGGTCTGACTGTGAGACATCTCACCAGGGACCTCCCAGTGACTTACCAGCGATCCTTATCAGGTCATATCGTTGTCGGGATCGCTGGTAAGTCGTTGTGTGTGACTGGGCCTTAAGAAGACTGAATAAAGTGAATAAAGAGAATTAGGATCCGTGGACCAGGTACTAAAGAATCAGCTAGTTGCTGGCCTAAGAGATACCTACCTTAGATAGGCCATGAAGAAATAATTATGTTATAATCCCAATATGAGCTTCCTTGAGGTTGGAGCAGAAGTTAAAGTCTGAGAATGTGATTCCCCGACTGTGGCGGATATGGTCCAAAGCCATGAAATAACCGCTTCAAAGTTGCCCAAAGCTTAGCCAGACTGGGCTTATGAATTACATCAGGAAATGCAAGAATTGAGTGGGGAACTACATAGCATACAAAAAAACCCTGAAACTAACTTAAAACTCTGTAACCTGGTACTAAGAAAGGCTAAAGTGGGGGTATCCCCAACTCAGAGACCATCAGTACCGGCTGAGTCACCCACCAGACGAGCGTAGAGTTGAATGTTGGACCTGTTTAAATAGGGGACACATATTGAGGTATTGCCCCACTTGAGAAAACAAACATCGAAGGCACCATTAAACTGAAGTTGAACCTGACCATGGGGGCTCGATTTCCCTACAGTGGTAGATCATGGCTCCGAAGATGTCCTTTCTAAAAGTTCCACTAGTGGGCAGAGTTAGACAGAGAATTAACTGCTTAATGGACATGGGTAACCTCTGCAGTGTGTGGTGTTTGGTCTGATCACTGACAGGCGGACCCCCCCCCCCCCCACCCCTGCAACCTCTGCAGCAATGCTGGCAGCACTCATATGTCTATTCTGAAAAAATGTGGTCTGGATATGACGCTGAGCACTCAGTGGCTGACCATGGCGAGGCCTGTTCTGAGTGGATCCTGTCTTTATATCCGCTCTATGGTCTTGGCCACCATGCTGCAGCTCAGTTTCAGGGTCTTGGCAATCTTCTTATAGCCTCGGCCATCTTTATGTAGAGCAACAATTCTTTTTTCAGATCCTCAGAGAATTCTTTGCCATGAGCTTCCATGTTAAACTTCCAGCGACCAATATGAGCATGTATAGAGGTAAAATTCCTCACTAGATGGCCTCATTTCCAGGCAATGTGGACAAACAATATCCAGTCTACTTCTGATGAGGTATCACAAATGAGGTTCTTTAAATATCTAAATTCCGTAATTATAACGAGCTTTAAAATGGCATAAGGCCTAAAAAGGCTAGAAATAAATGATCTTAAGATAAAAAGAAAACTATAAAAAACTAATATTAAATATTTACGTTCAGTCTATGTATGCCCCATTTCTGATGATGGCCAAGAACCTTTGAAACAGTTCAGAAGAATCACAAAGAGCAAAAATAGACTAACTGTAAAAACCACCAATAAGGAAATGGTGTGTAATAAAATTTAAAAAAGCCCCAATGCACGTTTCGCTATAATGCTTTCTCAAGGGGTAGTGCCCATACCCATATCTGCAAGTGAGTGTCTTTTGGAAAACTCTTTGGTTTGGGAGAAAGAGCCAGTTCTCTTCCTTGCGGAGGAGGGATATTGTGTAAAAATAACTAACGATCGGTAGAAGTATCAGCTTCCCTGATATATCTGTATGGATCTAGCATATCAGATATGGACACAGCCTTACCTGGAAAGTCCTCTGTTGGAAAAGTTTGATAGGGTAAGGAAAAATTCTCCAAGTCTTTAATGATTTTCTCATTGTATTTTCTGAGCACTGTATACGCCGTATACTTCCCAGTGTCCTCCCAGTGACTGATAATATCACAGAGGTCTTCCATCTTCTCGCGAGAGGTCGTCTTTTCCATCACATTATTGTACTGCTCCTCTGTTAATAGTTCTCGTTCCCAGAGATCACATAGAACTGGATCCACATCTATTATCCAGCTAATGAGGTCCGATCGGTGATTGTCCACACAGGTTACCTTATCTGAAGTAACAGAGAAAGACACAACATAATCAATATCTGGGGGATCAATTTGCAGGAATTCCAACAACAGGAAGATGAAAAATCGACCGCAAACAGCTGCTATGCCAAACAATTTCTTTTTTATTCAAGCGTTCTTTTCATAGGTGCAGATAAAAATGCGGGAGGTGACTAGGATGCGAGTCCCTCCAAAGGACGACGGCCGTTTCGTCTGTAAGCCAGACTTCTACGGGTCCACGTCGGGGAATGGCCGCACGCACCTTATAAAGGGGAGTGCATCCAGGCCACATCACCGCACATTAAAAACAGAGGAATGCACACATGATAGTGATTAACATAAGTGCAGACAACACATCCCATTTAAAACATGGTCATACAATCAATGTGACACACATTTCAAAAACAAACATGAAAACAGGGGAAAAAAAAAAGGGAAAAAAAAAAAAAAAAAAGGGAAGGGTTTTTTTTTTCCCTTTTTTTTTCCCCTGTTTTCATGTTTGTTTTTGAAATGTGTGTCACATTGATTGTATGACCATGTTTTAAATGGGATGTGTTGTCTGCACTTATGTTAATCACTATCATGTGTGCATTCCTCTGTTTTTAATGTGCGGTGATGTGGCCTGGATGCACTCCCCTTTATAAGGTGCGTGCGGCCATTCCCCGACGTGGACCCGTAGAAGTCTGGCTTACAGACGAAACGGCCGTCGTCCTTTGGAGGGACTCGCATCCTAGTCACCTCCCGCATTTTTATCTGCACCTATGAAAAGAACGCTTGAATAAAAAAGAAATTGTTTGGCATAGCAGCTGTTTGCGGTCGATTTTTCATCTTCCTGTTGTTGGATCTCCTAGCTGCTCAATACCGACCAGCACGCTGCGCCTGCAAACCAGCGCTACATGGCAGTCATCAGCACGTGAGCCACTGAACTTGGAGGTAATCTGAGGGCAGGCGGTGCAGGACTTGTTCACTTGTTGCTACAGTCAATTTGCAGGAATATTAGCCCATGCAGGAAAGATGGTTTCCCAATGTTCTTTGAAGTTACTGATATGCCATACAAATTTTGTTGCATCTTACACATGAAATTATCTTATGGGCTGTGAAGTCCGGGGAAGCAGGGATAACTCTCTGCTATCTTGCTGGCTTGGCACTCTACATAATATCCTACATGAGTATTGTGTGGCTTACAAGTCTCCTTACACCAGCTTGGCACGCTACACAATTTCCTAGATGAGTATTGTGTGACTTATAAGTTTCCTTACACCAGCTTGAAACTGTACACCAGTTCCTGGATGAGCATTATGTGGCTTATAAGTCTCCTTACACCAGCTTGGCACAAGTCTCCTTTCACCAGCTTGGCACTCTACAAAATTTCCTAAATGAGTATTATGTGGCTTATAAGTCTCCTTACACCAGTCTAGCACTCTACACAGTTTCCTAGGTTAGTATTCTGTGGCTTATAAGTCTCCTAATGCCAGCCTGGCACTGTACACCAGTTCCTGGATGAGTATTATGTGGCTTACAAGTCTCCTTACACTAACTTGGCACTCTATACAAGAAAAAGGTTTCCCCTTAAACTCTTGCCTTGCTTCTCACTTGGCTGACCTACTTTGAACTGAGGCGGTGCAAACACTCTACAACACGTGCTTGCACATAGTGTTTCTGGTTTGGCTTTTTATCCTAAGTCATGTTGCAAGTGTCGAATACAGCGGCAGACATAGGAGCAGGTCTCGGAAGGGATGTGACACTAGCCACCCATTTTATGAGGGGCCTCCAGACCCTTAGGACCAGGTTTATTCATGGACAGAAGGTAAAAGTTACTAATCATGTTTTTTGGCAATGATATTACTCGCGGGAACCCAGGATCTCTCTTCTGGCCCATAACCCTCTCCAATGCACCAGATACTGCAAAGGCATTGTCTCTAAAAGAGAATCCATGATTCTTGGCAGAAGGAACCTTTAGCTCATATTTTTCATGGACAACTACACCTAGTCTCCAACACCAAGAACATTTTTTTATTAGCAGCTGAGGTCTCAATACTCTGTACCTTCCTTAACTTCTATCCGACTTCAGATCACATAAAGTTTCAATTAGCAACACATTTTTTTGCCCTCTGGATAATACATCAAGGAGATTAAAAGGAACCAAAACAAGGATGCAAGCCAAGGTTACAGGAAACAAAAAAGTTTTAATAGATTCTGGATATTGATTAATAAAATAGCATTTCAGAAGTAAAAAGATCTCAATAGGAAAGGAAAAAAGTATCAATCAAGCTAGTTAAGTTAGCTACTGAAACACAAATCACCAGCAACAGTAAAATAAATCCCAACATTTTTTATAAATACATCAAAGTGAGAAATAAAAAAAAAAATGAATAGTATTGGCTCCTTAAAAGATGATAATTATAACAAGATAATTTTAGAGGACAAAGGAAAGGCTGAGATATTAAACAGGCACTTTTCCTCCATGTTCACCAATTAAATGACTGTTCCAGGGATCATTCAACAAGTCAAATCACATTTCGCCACCTGATAAAATTACTTTAAACACAAGAAGAAGTATGCCTGCGCTTGAGCAAAAGAAACATTGACCAATCCTCTGGTATTCATCAATGGCTATTGAGGGAATTGAGCTCAGTAACTGACAGACCGCTCGGTCTCATTTGCTATAATAACAATATAATAACTGAAAACCAGTATAGAGTCATAAAATAAAGGGCTGTTTAACAAATATGTTGGGTTTCTATGAGGCGGTAAGTGCAAATCTGCATATTGGTTATTGTAATTATGTGATTTATCTGGACTTTGCAAAGGCATTTGATCATGTGCCACATAACCTTAAACTGAAGCCGCGACCAGGCAAAACTATAAGATGGGTTAGGAATTGGATAAAAGATAGGACACAAAGTAGTTATGAATGGTACATTCTCTAATTGCGCTATAGTCAGCAGTGGGGACCGCAGTCTGTACTGGGAGCAGTGAGGACCGCAGGGATATGTTCTAGGACCGAATTTTTTTAATCTCTTCAATAATGACCTTTGTAATGATGCTAATCACTCGGCTGCTGATTGAGGTAATGACGGGAACAAATTTTGATTTAGTAGTCTGACTGGTTTATTTCACTCCGTGTAAACCGCTCTCCAAGAAAACAAAGCAAGCTTTACTCCGGTATAAAGTAAACCAAACAGAATATAACAAATCCTTTTGGCTGCAGAATCACCCACTCAGGATAACACACGGTCCCTTTCTACAGGAATCCCACTAGAGGTGTAGCAACCAGCACACAGACCGTGTACAAAAAGCCGTCTATGTACCACACCCATGGGTGGGGTATGTAAGAAGCCAGACCCACCCATCTCTCTGGCTGATCCTAAAACCTGACCCTGATTCACCCTAAGACTCTTAGCACTAAGTGTACTAGAGTTTATACCTGGGCTTACATCACAGAGGAAAACCACCTCTGCAATACATACCTCCCATCTACTACATGTCCGGCAGCCATCTTACACCTTGTGGATGGGATTGATAGTAAAAAGTGTCAGTCTTTGCTGATTACACTATATTATGTAGGATATTAAAAACTGACCTTGATAGTGTAGCGCCCCTGAGACTGGGTGCTACAGAGTATTGTATTGTATGTATTTTTATGTATTTTATAATGTCCGTCCACCCTGGGCAGGCAGAGGTTAAAGTTTCATTTCCTGCTTCACACAGCCTCACACAGGCAGAGGGAACATTTCTTAGGTGGGGGGCACATGCAGGAGGGAGTTACAAAAGGGACAGTTTACTTTCAGTTTACCTCAGAACGCTGGGAGACCAGAGAGTGGACACACAGTGACCAGCTTCCTGAGAGCGCTCTCTCTCTCAGGGAGGCAGAGCAGAGGAAGTACCAGTTCCAGACCGGTTCATACACCCTTTCCTTACCTGGGATCGTGCGAGTGGATGGCTGAGGACCCCTAAGCTGAGTGAGCGGATAGCACCAGTTAGGAGGCTCCAGGTCCATTAGCCAGCAGAGACTTAGAATGGGAGAGGTGGCTAGCCGGGAAGGAGTTGAGAGCCTGGGACCGGTAGTCGTGTGGCATGGAGGAGAAGAGGGTTACAGAGGGGAGGATTTTGTTGCCCCCTTGGAACCACCGCAGCTTCGGGTGGCAGAGTAGCGGGTCCCAAGAGCTCCAGAGACCAGGAGGGGACCACCACATGAAAGCACAAAAAGGAGAAAGCCCACAGGCTGCCCTACCATACTTTGACCTCTGCCCTGCCTGGGAACGATCGGAGTCATTGCAGTAAAGACCCGCATCCTGGGTGCGACATGAAAAACTGAGTAAACAAATCTGAAACCCGCAACCTCATGACTGACTGTTTGTCGTCGCCTTGTGATCCGCCGATTCCCAGTTCCTTGTTCTCCCTCCCGGGGGCCACTCCACCTGTGGGGAGTGATATCATCCTGGCTGCACCCAAACATCTCCCCTGGTGAGGTACCCTGCAGCGGTGGCCTTATCCCTGGCCGCACACCACAGGTGGCGTAGTCTACATAATCCGTTCCACTCCTGAAGGAGGAAAGGTGGGAGGAAGGGTCCGCAGCGAAGGAGGCTGGGACCCCAGTCACCACCATAGCCGGTGACAGCTTCTACAGGAACAATCCTTGTTTGCCTCCCTTTTACTGTGCACCACAGGACCACGGATCCAGGCCATGCCGCGACTTCCGCAAACCACTGGCCCGGCGACGGGTATACAAGGTACGGACCGAAGCTCCTATCTTCTGCTCCGTGGGGGTTGATGGGGGGGGGGGGGTCACAATAGTACAATATTACAAAACGATCTGGATAAGATGTCAGAATGGGCAAACAAATGTAAAGTAATGGACCGAGGACGGAGTAATCCTATAGCTGCGTATACATTAAATGGAAGTAAACTCGGGACTACAGAACAGGAGAAGGACTTAGGGATTCTCATTACAAATAAGCTGAGCAGCAGCACTCAATGTCAGGCAGCAGCTGCTAAAGCAAACAAGATTCTAGGGTGTATAAAAAGAGATTAGATACCGTGATCCCAACGTATTGTTACCCCTCTATAAATCACTTGTAAGGCCACATCTGGAATATGGGATCCAGTTTTGGGCTCCACATTTTAAAAAGGACATTCAGAAGTTAGAGTCAGTTCAAAGGCGGCTTGGAGAGAGGTTGGAAAAATTGGGGTTGTTTAGCATAGGAAATAGAAGTCTCAGAGAAGATCTCATTTATATGAATAAATACACAAGTGGTCAATATAAAGGACTGGCACAGGACTTATTTCTTCCAAAGACAATACTAAGGACCTGGGGGGGCATTCACTGCCTGAGAAAAGAGATTCCGGCAGCTAAATAGGAAAGGGTTCTTTACAGTTAGAGCAGTCAGACTGTGGAATGCCGACCACAAGAGGTAGTAATGGCAGATACTATAACAGCTTTATATCAGATGATTTCCTCACTACACAACATTTTGGGTTATAGATAATTTAGTGACAAAAAAGAAGGGAATTTTGTTACTTACCGTAAATTCCTTTTCTTCTAGCTCCAATTGGGAGACCCAGACGATTGGGTGTATAGCTACTGCCTCCGGAGGCCACACAAAGCACTACACTAAAAAGTGTAAGGCCCCTCCCCTTCTGGCTATACACCCCCCGTGGGATCACGGGCTGCTCAGTTTTAGTGCTAAAGCAAGAAGGAGGAAAGCCAATAACTGGTTTAAACAAATTCAATCCGAAGTAACATCGGAGAACTGAAACCGTTCAACATGAACAACATGTGTACCCGAAAAAACCAAAAATCCCGAAGGAAACAGGGCGGGTGCTGGGTCTCCCAATTGGAGCTAGAAGAAAAGGAATTTACGGTAAGTAACAAAATTCCCTTCTTCTTCGGCGCTCCATTGGGAGACCCAGACGATTGGGACGTCCAAAAGCAGTCCCTGGGTGGGTAAATTAATACCTCAAGTTAGAGCTGCAAAACAGCCCTCCCCTACGAGGAGGCAACCGCCGCCTGCAGGACTCTTCTACCTAGGCTGGCGTCCGCCGAAGCGTAGGTATGCACCTGATAATGTTTGGTGAAAGTGTGCAGACTCGACCAGGTAGCTGCCTGGCACACCTGTTGAGCCGTAGCCTGGTGTCGTAATGCCCAGGACGCACCCACGGCTCGGGTAGAATGGGCCTTCAGCCCTGATGGAACCGGCAGCCCAGCAGAACGGTAGGCTTCAAGAATTGGTTCCTTGATCCATCGAGCCAGGGTGGATTTGGAAGCCTGCGATCCTTTGCGCTTACCAGCGACAAGGACAAAGAGTGCATCCGAGCGGCGCAGGGGCGCCGTGCGGGAAATGTAGATTCTGAGTGCTCTCACGAGATCCAACAAATGCAAATCCTTTTCAAACCGATGAACTGGATGAGGACAAAAGGAAGGTAAGGAGATATCCTGATTGAGATGAAAAGAGGATACCACCTTAGGGAGAAACTCCTGAATGGGGCGCAGCACTACCTTGTCCTGGTGAAAAACCAGGAAGGGAGCTTTGGATGACAGCGCTGCCAGCTCGGATACCCTCCGAAGAGACGTGACCGCTACCAGAAAGGCCACTTTCTGTGAGAGTCGAGAAAGTGAAACATCCCTCAGAGGCTCGAAGGGCGGCTTCTGGAGAGCAACTAGTACCCTGTTCAGATCCCATGGATCTAACGGCCGTTTGTACGGAGGGACGATGTGACAAACCCCCTGCAGGAACGTGCGTACCTGAGGAAGTCGTGCTAGACGCTTTTGAAAAAATACCGATAGCGCTGAGACTTGCCCTTTAAGGGAGCCGAGTGATAAGCCTTTTTCCAAACCAGATTGCAGGAAGGAAAGAAAAGTAGGCAATGCAAATGGCCAGGGGGACACTCCCTGTGCCGAGCACCAGGATAAGAAAATATTCCACGTTCTGTGGTAGATCTTAGCAGACGTGGGCTTCCTAGCCTGTCTCATGGTGGCCACGACCCCTTGAGATAATCCTGAAGATGCTAGTATCCAGGACTCAATGGCCACACAGTCAGGTTCAGGGCCGTAGAATTCAGATGGAAAAACGGCCCTTGTGACAGTAAGTCTGGCCGGTCTGGTAGCGCCCACGGTTGGCCGACCGTGAGATGCCACAGATCCGGATACCACGACCTTCTCGGCCAGTCTGGGGCGACGAGCAGGACGCGGCGGCAATCGGACCTGATCTTGCGTAGCACTCTGGGCAAGAGTGCCAGAGGGGGAAACACATAGGGCAGCTGGAACTGCGACCAATCTTGCACTAAGGCGTCTGCCGCCAGAGCTCTGTGATCGCGAGACCGTGCCATGAAAATTGGGACCTTGTTGTTGTGCCGGGACGCCATTAGGTCGACATCCGGCCTTCCCCAGCGGCGACAGATTTCCTGAAACACGTCCGGGTGAAGGGACCATTCCCCTGCGTCCATACCCTGGCGACTGAGGAAGTCCGCTTCCCAGTTTTCTACGCCGGGGATGTGAACTGCGGATATGGTGGAGGCCGTGGCTTCCACCCACATCAGAATCCGCCGGACTTCCTGGAAGGCTTGCCGACTGCGTGTCCCCCCTTGGTGGTTGATGTATGCCACCGCTGTGGAGTTGTCCGACTGAATTCGGATCTGCTTTCCTTCCAGCCACTGCTGTAAGGCTTGTAGGGCAAGATACACTGCCCTGATTTCCAGAACATTGATCTGAAGGGTGGACTCCTGCTGAGTCCACGTACCCTGAGCCCTGTGGTGGAGAAAAACTGCTCCCCACCCTGACAGACTCGCGTCTGTCGTGACCACCGCCCAGGATGGGGGAAGGAAGGACCTTCCTTGTGATAATGAGGTGGGAAGAAGCCACCATTGAAGAGAGTCCTTGGCCGTCTGGGAAAGGGAGACTTTCCTGTCTAAGGACGTCGACTTCCCGTCCCATTGGCGGAGAATGTCCCATTGAAGTGGGCGCAGATGAAACTGCGCAAACGGGACTGCCTCCATTGCTGCCACCATCTTCCCCAGGAAGTGCATGAGGCGTCTTAAGGGGTGCGACTGGCCTTGAAGGAGAGAGTGCACCCCTGTCTGTAGTGAACGCTGCTTGTCCATCGGAAGCTTCACTATCGCTGAGAGAGTATGAAACTCCATGCCAAGATATGTTAGTGATTGGGTCGGTGACAGATTTGACTTGAAAAGTTGATGATCCACCCGAAAGTCTGGAGAGTCTCCAGCGCAACGTTCAGGCTGTGTTGGCATGCCTCTTGAGAGGGTGCCTTGACAAGTAGATCGTCCAAGTAAGGGATCACCGAGTGTCCCTGAGAGTGCAAGACTGCTACCACTGCTGCCATGACCTTGGTGAAAACCCGTGGGGCTGTCGCCAGACCAAATGGCAGGGCTACGAACTGAAGGTGTTCGTCTCCTATAACGAAGCGTAGAAAAAGCTGGTGCTCTGGAGCAATCGGCACGTGGAGATAAGCATCTTTGATGTCTATTGATGCTAGGAAATCTCCTTGAGACATCGAGGCAATGACGGAGCGGAGAGATTCCATCCGGAACCGCCTGGTTTTCACGTGCTTGTTGAGCAGTGTTAGGTCCAGAACAGGACGGAAAGAGCCGTCCTTTTTTGGCACCACAAACAGATTGGAGTAAAAACCTTGACCTCGTTCCTGAAGAGGAACAGGGATCACCACTCCTTCTGCCCTTAGAGAGCACACCGCCTGCAGAAGAGCATCGGCTCGGTCGGGATGTGGGGAAGTTCTGAAGAACCGAGGCGGAGGACGAGAACTGAACTCTATCCGGTACCCGTGAGACAAAATGTCTGTTACCCACCGGTCTTTGACCTGTGGCAGCCAAATGCCGCAAAAGCGGGAGAGCCTGCCACCGACCGAGGATGCGGAGAGAGGAGGCCGAAAGTTATGAGGCAGCCGGCTTGGAAGTGGTTCCTCCGGCTGCTTTCTTTGGGCGTGAGTGAGTCCGCCAGGAATCTGAGCTCCTCTGCTCCTTCTGAGTCCTTTTGGACGAGGAGAATTGGGCCCTGCCCGAACCTCGAAAGGACCGAAACCTCGACTGTCCCCTCCACTGTTGAGGTTTGCTTGATCTGGGCTGGGGTAAGGAAGAGTCCTTACCCTTGGACTGTTTAATGATTTCCGCCAATTGCTCACCAAACAGTCTGTCTTGAGATAATGGCAAACTAGTTAAGCATTTTTTGGAAGCAGAATCTGCTTTCCATTCCTTTAACCATAAGGCTCTGCGTAAAACCACAGAGTTGGCGGACGCCATTGACGTACGGCTGGTAGAGTCCAAGACCGCATTGATAGCGTAAGTCGCAAACGCAGACATTTGCGAGGTCAAGGACGCCACTTGCGGCACTGATGGACGTATGACAGAGTCCACCTGCGCCAGACCAGCTGAAATAGCTTGGAGTGCCCACACGGCTGCGAATGCTGGAGCAAACGACGCGCCGATAGCTTCATAGACAGATTTCAACCAAAGGTCCATCTGTCTGTCATTGGCATCTTTAAGTGAAGCCCCATCCTCCACTGCAACTATGGATCTAGCCGCAAGCCTGGAGATTGGGGGGTCCACCTTTGGACACTGGGTCCAGCGTTTGACCACGTCAGGGGGAAAGGGATAACGTGTATCCTTAAGACGTTTGGAGAAACGCTTATCTGGATAAGCATGGTGTTTCTGGACTGCTTCTCTGAAGTCAGCGTGGTCCAGGAAAGTACTCAATTTACGTTTGGGATACCTGAAATGGAATTTCTCCTGCTGTGCTGCTGCATCCTCCGCTGGAGGAGAAATATCCAGCAGTCTATTGATGGCCGCTATAAGATCATTCACCATGGCGTCACCATCAGGGGTATCCAGGTTGAGAGCAGTCTCAGGATTAGACTCCTGATCACCTAGCTCTGTCTCATCATACAGAGAATCCTCTCGCTGAGACCCTGACCAGCGTGATGACGCCGAGGGTCTCTCCCAGCGAGCTCGCTTAGGCTGCCTGGGACTGTCGTCCGAGTCAGAGCCTTCAGCCTGTGATGCCTGGGACCCCCTTGGAGCACGGATTAGTTCCAACTGAGGGGGACCGGGGAACATTGAATCAGCAGTACCCATGGTCTGAGTGACCGGCCTAGACTGCAAAGTTTCTAGAATTTTTGTCATAGTCACAGACATCTTATCAGCAAAAACTGCAAACTCTGTCCCCGTCACCGGGGCAGGGTTCACAGGCGTCTCTGCCTGGGCCACTACTAGCATAGACTCCGGCTGACGAAGTGGCACAGGGACCGAACATTGCACACAATGGGGGTCAGTGGAACCTGCCGGTAGATCAGCCCCACATGCGGTACAGGCAGCATATGAAGCCCGTGCCTTGGCACCCTTGCTTTTTGCGGATGACATGCTGTTGTCTCCTCAGAGCAATATAGGGGTATAAGCCAAGAAGCGACCGTACAGTGCAATATATAGGTACAGACAAAAGTACACAAAACAACACTGTGGCACTAGTGGGGTCAGCACCTAGGTGCTGCTTACCGCCCGCTTAACAGCGGGTGTGTGGTCGCCAGAATCCCTTGTCTGGGTCTCCCAGGGCTATGTCCGTTCTCCAGCTCAGACTGCGTGCAGGAATGGCTGCCGGCGTCCTGTGAAGAGGGGCGGGCCGTGGGCGTGCTGCAGACAAAGAGCGGGAAACTGGCGTCCCACTGTGCCCAGTGAGAGGGCTGGAGTATGTAAATAAGACTCCAGCCCTCGGCGCTGACTATTGTACAGCATCTCTCCCCTTCCCTGACTGACAGGGCTGGGGGCGGGAACGAAGCGTAACTAGGCCGCAGAAGCCGGGGACTAGATTTATAAGCGCTGCCGTTGTAAAAGCACGGTCGGCGCGAAGTCCCCGGCGCACCACAAGTCTCAGCCGCGCCGCAGTCTCCATGGCGGCCGGCGCGGTAGTTCCCCACACAAACTCACTCAGCTAAGCTGCAGTGAGTATAACCCAAGCGCGCAGCGCTACTGTCCCCGGCGCACTAGAACACCCAGCAACGCTGGAGTGTGTCTGTGCCTGTCTGTACGGGGACACAGAGTACCTGAATGTTGCAGGGCCTTGTCCCTGACGGTACCCAGCTCCGTATCCAGCAGGATCTCCGGGTCTGTGGATGGAGCCCGGCCTCAGAGCCTGGAGGCCGGTAAGATCCCACTTCACCAGAGCCCTTCAGGGGGATGGGGAAGGAAAACAGCATGTGGGCTCCAGCCTCCGTACCCGCAATGGGTACCTCAACCTTAACAAACACCGCCGACAAAAGTGGGGTGAGAAGGGAGCATGCTGGGGGCCCTAGTATGGGCCCTCTTTTCTTCCATCCGACATAGTCAGCAGCTACTGCTGACTAAACAGTGGAGCTATGCGTGGATGTCTGACCTCCTTCGCACAAAGCATAAAAAACTGAGCAGCCCGTGATCCCACGGGGGGTGTATAGCCAGAAGGGGAGGGGCCTTACACTTTTTAGTGTAGTGCTTTGTGTGGCCTCCGGAGGCAGTAGCTATACACCCAATCGTCTGGGTCTCCCAATGGAGCGCCGAAGAAATGTAGAATTGTTGGAGGAAGGGTGAACTAGAGGGAGCGAGAATGGGAGATGTTCCACACAAATAGACTGATTATCTGAGGCATAACATCAAAACTATTGCTTGAGTGTTTCATTAGTACGTTCTGTGTGACCATTGGTCTCTGGATGGTAGGCAGAAAAAAAAAGGCAACTCACTATCACTTTTTCTAAAATGCCCTCCAAAATTTGGAAATGTGCTGGGTCCTCCAGTCAGAAACTATATTTTTTGGAACACCATGTAAATGCAGAAAGTGAACAACTTACTTAATGAACAGCTTAAGGTTTGTGAATAAGGCAACCAAGATAGTGTGACAAAATGGTTACGGACCCGGTCAACCACCACTCAGATAACCGTCTTCTCTGCTGAGGGTGGGGGGGGGTCAGTAATGAAGCTCATAGACTCTTAGAAATGGGTATGGGTATCATGAGGACTCTGGGACAGCGGGGAACAGAGGCTCCTAAGCTGTCCCTCAATCTAGAGGGCCCTATGCTATCCCTAATCTCTGAGATACTCCTGAAGGTAGAGATGCCCGAGTCTCCTTCCTGGCCCTACTCCTGACCAGTCCTGATCTTATTTCCCTCCCCCCAGGGAGGAGCGGAACAGGAGTGTGATGAAACCCCCAGATAAAGACAGACATGGGAAATCCAAAACTCTGTCACACAGCACACACACAGGATAAGACATTAAGAGATTCAGGAGGAATACAAGAGCAGAAAGGAAGTACAAAACAATTAGGGTAAACTTCCACAACCGCACCAAGCAAAAAGCACAACTTTCACCAGTGTCTGGGACATCACACCTCACAGACCAACATAGAATAAACTATAGCTGGCATGAGTGGAAGGTGTCAACCAGCATAAATAGGAGGGAAGCAGATGCGATAGGCCTTCTCACAACATGTGATCAAAGGAGCAAGCAGACCAGCAGAGATTAACTCTTGCTAGCCTACCTGTGTTGATCCCAGACACCAGAGAATCTGCATTCTGAACAGAGCTCAACGTCGCCATGACAGTCAGTGAATTTTGTGCAAAACTCTGTGTGACAATGGGCTGAAGAAAACCGGCGAAAGACGTTCAAGGCTCTTAGGGGTACTTCTCACATAGCGAGATCGTTAGCGATCGTTGCTGAGTCACAGGTTTTGTGACGCAGCAGTGACCTCATCAGTGATCTCGCTGTGTGTGACACTGAGCAGCGATCTGGCCCTTGCTGTGAAATCGCTGATCGTTACACACCGTGCTGGTTAATTTTTTGCTTGTTGCTCTCCCGCTGTGAAGCACACATCGCTGTGTTTGACAGCGAGAGAGCAACGATCTGAATGTGCAGGGAGCCGGCTTCTGACAGCTGCGGACGCTGGTAACCAAGGTACATATCGGGTAACCAAGCAAAGTGATTTGCTTGGTTACCTGATATTTACCTTGGTTACTAGCGTATGCCGCTCTCAAGCTGCCAGTGCAGGCTCCCTGCACACGCAGCCAGAGTACACATCGGGTAACTAAGCAAAGTGCTTTGCTTAGTAACCCGATGTGTACCCTGGCTACGAGTGCAGGGAGCCAGCGCTAAGCGGTGTGTGCTGGTAACCAGGGTAAAATATCGGGTAACCAAGCAAAGCATTTTGTTTAGTTACCCGATATTTACCTTGGTTACCAAACGCAGCATCGTTTCCACGAGTCGCTGCTGGCTGGGGGCTAGTCACTGGTCGCTGGTGAGATCTGCCTGATTGACAGCTCACCAGCGACCATGTAGCGACACACCAGTGATCCTGACCAGGTCATATCGTGGTCTGAATTGCTGGTACGTCGTTTAGTGAGACGGTACCCTTAGATCGGACACAAGTTTGACTAGCGAGCACATATTCCCTACAGTCCCTACTATTGTTGGCCATTAAAGATTCCTGGTTACCGGTCAGATAGTATTGCTAATACCAGGTGACCTGCAAGCACAGAATCAGGAGACTCCTTTAACATTTTAGGCAAAACTGGGGGGAGACGTTGTGCCTGGGGAGGACGTTGTGCCTGGGGAGGACGTTGTGCCTGGGGAGGACGTTGTGCCTGGGGAGGACGTTGTGCCTGGGGAGGACGTTGTGCCTGGGGAGGACGTTGTGCCTGGGGAGGACGTTGTGCCTGGGGAGGACGTTGTGCCTGGGGAGGACGTTGTGCCTGGGGAGGACGTTGTGCCTGGGGAGGACGTTGTGCCTGGGGAGGACGTTGTGCCTGGGGAGGACGTTGTGCCTGGGGAGGACGTTGTGCCTGGGGAGGACGTTGTGCCTGGGGAGGACGTTGTGCCTGGGAAGGACGTTGTGCCTGGGAAGGACGTTGTGCCTGGGAAGGACGTTGTGCCTGGGAAGGACGTTGTGCCTGGGAAGGACGTTGTGCCTGGGAAGGACGTTGTGCCTGGGAAGGACGTTGTGCCTGGGAAGGACGTTGTGCCTGGGAAGGACGTTGTGCCTGGGAAGGACGTTGTGCCTGGGGATTACTCTTGGGATTCTGTAGGTCTCGGGAAACCGCAGGTAACACAAATATATCTTCAATGAGAGTAAGAACTGGTTCAAAGTTCTCAATCTGAAATGGAGTGAGGCTTTGAGTGCATTGGCTTTTAGGTTTTTAGTTCCAGGTCTGAACATCACCATAAAATCAAATTTAGAAAAGAACAAAGCCCATCGAGCTTGCCTTGGCTTTAGTCTTTTACCGGTTTCTAACTAAATTCGATTTTTGTGGCCCGTGATAACAGTGACTTTACGTTTGGCACCTAGGATGCATTGCCACCATTCCTCAAACAGCCACTTAATTACCAACAATTTACAAATACACAAATCATAATTCTTCTTGGCAGATAACATTTTTCATGAAAAGTAAAGAAGGCGCATGGACCAAGTTAAGTGAGATGGAGAACCTTGTGATAGTGCCACTCCATCTCCAACCTCAGAGGCATCGACCTTCACAATTAAAAATCGCTCTAGATAGGGTAGAACCGATTGTCACGTGGAGTTTTCCACAAACTTCACCGACAGTCATGGCGGCATAAGGCTCTGTACAGATTACATATTCTGACACTCCAACCGATGGTTTCTCTGGTGTCTGGAATCAACACAGGCAGACTCGGGTGTCGACCTGCTGTGTGCTCATTCATTGGCAGGCTAGCAAGAGTTAAGCTCTGCTGGTCTGCTTGCTCCTTTAAATCACATGTTGTGGAGAGACCCATCACATCTGCTCCCCTCCTATTTACGGTGGTGTAATCCTTCTACCCATGCCAACTATAGTTTATTCTATATTTGGTCTGTGAGGTGTGGTGTCCCAGACTTTCTGGTGAAAGTTGGGCTTATTGCTTGGAGCGGTTGTGGAGTTTACCACTTTGGTTTTATGCTTCCTTCCTGCTCTTGTTTTTTCTCCTGAATCTCTTATAGTCTTTACCTTTGTGTGTGCGTGCGGTACGACAGAATTTTGGTTTTCCACGGTTTATCTTTTTCTGTGGGTTTCTACACACTCCTGTCCCATCTCCTACCTGGGGAGAAAGGGAGGTGGAATCAGATCAGGACTGTTCAGGAGCAGGGCCAGGAAGGAGACTCAGGTGTTATGATCTGGTGACCGTGGACAATCACAAAAATACCCATTAGCAGAAAAACACAAAAAAAACAAACAAAAAAACACAAGAGTATTTGGAACCTGAGCTGACAGCAGTCCACTGTCAGACTATACTAGAAGTAGTCGAGGAGCATTCCTAAACACACCTAGACACCTCGTCACAGCTGGATAAACTTACTACACCTCACAGATAGAAATGAGGAAACCTATTCTGCCTCAGAGCAGTCCCCAAAGGAATAGCAAGCCCCCAACATATAGAGCCAATGGTGATGTAATAAAACACAATACACAGATAAGAAATATAGATTAGCAAAGGCGAGGCCTGAACTCCTAGATACAACAGGAAGGGAAAGAAAACTGATTGCGGTCAGTACAAAACCCTGCAGAAAATTACCAAATCTCCTGATATACAAAACCCTGAGACCACACGGTCTCTTCCCCACTATATCAGGTACTTTTGTAAATAATGGGAGAAACAAAATACCAAAAAAACCCACAAGAAATACAAAAGTGCAAATAATCATGTAGAACAGGAAGAATCTCCCTTTTCTTGCAGTGGGGCCTGCAGAGGGGGAACCCCCATGCTCATCAAAACAGAAAGACAATTCCTCTCCTGCAAGAAAACAGACTAAGCAAAATGAAAAGAAACACTAACACCCTTAGGTGTGGGTCAGGCAATAAAGCAAAGAACTTGCAGCTTATCTGGAATGGTACAGGCACAGGATAAATGGAAGGACAAACTCCAAGCCAATTCAGAGACTGAGGAAAAACATCCATCACTGGCCCCAGCCATCAGACACTGCTCTTCTATATAGCCCAGGCTGATCTGCAATTGGGCTTCCCAAACTTCCAATTAACTCCCACACCTGTTGAGTCACAGTCAGCTTCACCCCCAGTCCTGACCACCAGAGGGAGCTCCAAACCATCACCCCCTCGGATGACATTCATAACACTCAGGCCTCTCCACCATTAGGACTGTCCCTGAGATTAGGGATAGCATAGGGCCCCCTAGCTTAAGGGACAGCTTAGGAGCACAGGTTACAGACTATCCCATAGTCATTGTGGCACCGATATCAGGTCAGACGAAAAATGTTCCATTAACTACCTGCACTAAAAAAAAAATGTTAAAGGGGTTGTCCTGTCTATATCCATAAGTCTGCATTTTCTCTATGCACTATACGTTAGATATGGAATATCAGATTGTCATCCACACTTACCACTGAAGCCTCCTGAGGAGATCATTCTTCTCATCCAGTCCTCTATTTCCAAGTCTTCAATGATCTTCTCATTGTGTTTTCCGAGCACTGTATACGCCGTATACATACCTCCCAACTTTTAAAGAAGGAAAAGAGGGACAAAGTTTGCGGCGCGCGTAGCGCGCCGCGGCAAATTTTTAGGCCACGCCCCCTAACCACACCCATTTCACAGTCACGCCCATATCCACTCCCCATCCACACCCATTCAGCACAAACACGCAGGCAGCCGGCGGGCCTCCAGCACGGACACGCAGGCAGCCGGCGGGCCTCCAGCACGGACACGCAGGCAGCCGGCGGGCCTCCAGCACGGACACGCAGGCAGCCGGCGGGCCTCCAGCACGGACACGCAGGCAGCCGGCGGGCCTCCAGCACGGACACGCAGGCAGCCGGCGGGCCTCCAGCACGGACACGCAGGCAGCCGGCGGGCCTCCAGCACGGACACGCAGGCAGCCGGCGGGCCTCCAGCACGGACACGCAGGCAGCCGGCGGGCCTCCAGCACGGACACGCAGGCAGCCGGCGGGCCTCCAGCACGGACACGCAGGCAGCCACAGTGAGGCGGCCGGTCGCCCGCACAGTGAGGCGGCCGGTCGCCTTCACAGACAGGCGGCCGGCCGCCTTCACAGACAGGCGGCAGGCCGCCCGCACAGAGAGGCGGCCAGCCGCCCGCACAGAGAGGCGGCCGGCTGCCCGCACAATGAGGCGGCGGGCCGCCCGCACAGACAGGCGGCGGGGGGCGCCCGCACAGACAGGCGGCAGGGGGGCGCCCGCACAGACAGGCGGCAGGGGGGCGCCCTCACAGACAGGCGGCCGGCCGCCCGCACAGACAGGCCGCCGGCCGCCCGCACAGACAGGCCGCCGGCCGACCGCACAGACAGGCCGCCGGCCGACCGCACAGACAGGCTCCGGCCGGGGGTGAGGGGGGGGGGGAGGGAGGGAAATCAGCGCTGGGGAGATTTTACTGTACCAGCAGCAGCACAGGCAGCGCTCCTCTCTGTTATGCCACGTCTACTGGGATGGTAGGAGGGAAAAGCAGGGAGGCAGAGAGAGTGGGTGGGCGGAGCCCGGGAGCCGGCCGTCCCGCCCGTGGCAACGGGACAAACAACATAAAGCGTGAAAGTCCCGCTGTATCCGGGACGGTTGGGAGGTATGCGTATACTTCCCAGTGTTGTCCCAGTGACTGATAATATCACACAGGTCCTCCATCTTCTCCTGGGAGGTCGGTCTTCTCATTATTTCCCCAAATTGTTCCTCATTTAGTAGATTTTGGTCTCGGAGATCACGTAGAACCGGATGCACATTACTTATCCTTCTAGCGAGAACTGATCGGTGGCCGTCGGTAAAGTTTATGATGCCTGCAGAGTACGGGGAGAAAACCATGGAGAATATAGATGCTATATGTCATTTATCATCAGTAACAAAGGCCGGATTACGAGGTCCTGGATTCACAAATATTACACAGGTAATTCTAACACACCCAATATATTGTATACATTTGCTGAACAGTCCATTGGGGCAATTCATAAAGTCCGGCGACTCTGCTTCTGGTCTTGGTGATGAGACGGGTTGGAGCAGACGCTCCATTTTTAGACCGTTTATACAATTTAGGTAGCCTTTAATGTCGGATACTGCAATATGCAGTTCTATATTATAGAATAAGCAATTAATGATCACCAGTAGGTATCCAAACCTAAGATCTCACATGGAAATCCAATTCATCAAAGCACCATGTGTTATTAAAACATAACCTTTAACCCCTTAACGACCCATTACGTACTGGGTATGTCATGGATCGTGTGCCGGTAAGCCCCGCCCCCTGCCGCCGGCAGGCGGCCGCGATCCGCGCACATATCAGCTGTTATCAACAGCTGACATGTGTGCCTGCTAGCCGCGGGTGGAATAGCTTCCACCCGCGGCCATTAACCCCTTACATTTTGCTGCCAAAATCAAGCAGCGATATGTATATGGGCGCCGCCATGACAGTCACTTACCCCGTCCCCACCAGAAGTCACGTGACATGATCACGTGACTTTCGGTGGTTGCCATGGTAGCACAGGGTCATGTGATGACGCCTGTAGCTAACATGACTCACTTCCTCTCAATGCCGGAATACAGCCGGCATTGAAAGTAAAGCCGCAAATATGCAGTTCTCAGCTCTGTATTTGAGATGTGCAGAGCGATCGGATTGCTGATCGCTATAGCCCCCTAGGGGAACAAGTAAAATAAAAATAAAAGTAAAAAAAAAAGTTTTAAAAAATTAAAAAAAAAAAAACCTAAAAGTTCAAATCCCCCTTTCAACTCATTGAAAATTAAAGGGTTAAAAAAATACAAAATACACACATTTGGTATCGCCACATTCAGAAACGCCCGATCTATCAAAATATAAAATCAATGAATCTGATCAGTAAACGGCGTAGTGGCAAAAAAATTCCAAACGCCAAAACTACGTTTTTTTGTCGCCGCAAATTTTGCACAAAATGCAATAACAGGCGATCAAAACGTAGCATCTGCGCAAAAATGGTACAGTTAAAAAATGTCAGGTCGAGACGCAAAAAATAAGCCATCACTGAGCCTCAGATCCTGAAAAATGAGAACGCTACGGGTTTTGGAAAATGGCGCAAAACGTGCGCCACGTTTTTTGGACAAGCTTGTGAATTTTTAACCCCTTAGATACAAGTAAACCTATACATGTTTGGTGTCTACAAACTCGCACTGACCTGAGGCATCACATAGATACCTCAGTTTTACCATATAGTGAACACAGTGAATTAAATATCCCAAAAACTAATTGTACGATAACACTTTTTTTGCAATTTTTCCGCCCTTGGAATTTTTTTGCCGTTTTCCAGTACACTATATGGTAAAACTTATGGTTTCATTTAAAAGTACAACTCGTCCCGCAAAGAACAAGCCCTCATATGGCAAGATTGACAGAATAAAAAAGTTACGCCTCTCGGAAGAAGGGGAGCAAAAAACAAAAAACGCAAAAACGGAAAGTGCCCGGGGGCTGAAGGGGTTAATATAAATAGTCTAAAATGGACAATAGACAAAGTGATCCTTCGCCTATTAAAACCGGGATTGTTCAGGCCACCCGATAGTTCTAGAAACATATCAGCCCTGAAACCATCTCAATGCAAAGGAGAACTTGTTTAATTCCCCTTTTTAATTCCCTACGCGTTTCGCCTTAGTTGCTCCTCAGGGGATATCATAGCATATCATGGATACCAGATTTGAAATAAATAGGCTCTGTAATGGGTCATGTTTAGACACAAAAGGTGCTATGATATCCCCTGAGGAGCAACTAACGCGTAGGGAGGCGCCTGAAGGGTTAGTCGCAACAGGGCCAATTGTGGACTGCCCTTGTAATGGCGAGCATTGTGGGGTAAGAAAAGGGTCACCATAGTCCCATACAGGGAGAGCGACTGGACCTCCACCACCGCCCAACCACAGCACATAGGAGAGATTGACTGCTCCCAAAAAACAAGGAATATGGTGATCGTTCCACTTTTGAAGTGGTATAGGTATTTATTGACAGGGTATACATGGGTGCATCAATGCCATTAGTGGTATAGAGGACCCCTTTCTATCCTATATGTGTGTTGCGGGCTGGGGACGGGCCACGGCAGGGATTCTGGGCTGCTCAAAACGCTCGGATCTGGGGTCGTGGCGGTGGCTCAAGGGGAAGCTGGACCCGGGCCTCAGCACCCGTCCGTCGCCCGCAAGTTAAAAGGAGGTTAATTTACAGGGGAGAGTTTGTCAGTGACGCCACCCGTGGGTTGCGATGATTACTGGTGACACCGCCGCTGCCTTGGTATGGGGTGCCCGGGGCTGATTGAGCGGGCCAGCAGGATGGTATCCCCTCTACGGGTAGGGGAGGTGTTGTCCCCGGGTCCAGGTGTAGATGGAGTAGAGTGCTGGACCAGATGATAACGGTGTACTCACTGTTTTTGAATAAAATCACACAGTCCAGATAGTAAAACGGCCGGACACCGGTAGCCTCCGGAGGGGTGTGCTAGGGTCCCGCACACCGGTAGACAATACAGGTGCCCTTCCTCCTGCACTTCTGTGTTGCTGTCTCGTGTGTTGACTAGTCCGCATGAAACGGGAAAAGTCCACTCCCGGTGTCTTTCCTGTGGGAGCTGTGGCCCGCGAGATCTGACCCTTGGGATTTTTGCAGGCACTTGCAGACGCCCTATCCCCCGCGTTGGGCTTCCATTTCGCTCTATCTGGGCTGCTAGTGGGACAAGACTTCGAATCTTGTCCCCTGCTGGTTAATTGACAAGGGGCTTGAAGCTGTCCTCGCCCTAGGGTCCAGGCACCCAGACTGTGCACGGCCTCCGGACCGGATTCCCGCTATCGGCACTAGCGGGCTACAACCCTGCCTCGGTCCACTTAAGGTCTCCCACGACCGGATCTCTGTCGCCTGTGGCCCTGCTCTGCCGTCTGCCACCTAGTCAGCTCAGGTAGTCCGGGAGCTACAACCCCTGACCCCACTTAACTCCTCTCACTTCCTCTGTCCAAGCTTAACCGACTTGTTCCCTTTCCTTGACACTTCAGGACCCCTAGGTGGGCGTCACCATCTGCCTGGCACCGCCTACTGGTGTGTCCCTATTGTCCTGGGATGGGGGGGGAGGTGACTAGGCTTTGGGGCTGGTGTTTTACCCTGTGTGTGGGGTTGTGTTGTTAGGCCAAGGAGGAGGGGATCCTGCATCTGGAAGAGGGGTGCAGTCTCCTGTGACAACCTGATTTTGTCAGGGCGTCACATATATGCTCCTTACTTTAGAGCACTGATGGATGATTGTATGGCTTTCCATGGGTGCTGGCACATATTGGAACTATTGTGTGCAGAATCAGTAGGATTAGTTTTGTTTGCATCTTTAAAACCCTCCTGTAGTAGAATTTATATCTATAAAATGTGTGTGTATTGATACAAACGCCGCGCACACACACAAGTTATCCACGGGTGCGTACACATATTGAAACGATTGTGCACAGATATGCTTTGATTAATATAATACGGCATTGCACATACGGGTTACCATAGGTGCATGCATATGTCGCGGGCGGGGAGGGCGCTGTGCTCACCACGCTCGGGTCCGGCGCTGCTGCGGCTCGGTTGCTCGAGCGGTGGGCCGGATCCGGGGACTCGAGCGGCGCTCCTCGCCCGTGAGTGAAAGGGGTAGTTAGTTTGGGGAGTTGGTCTGTGACGCCACCCACGGTTTGTGGTGAGGTTGGGACACCACCGCTGCTCTGGACGGGGATCCCGGGAGCGATGACAGGGAGCAGCCGAGATGTTTCTCTCCCCTCCGTGGGTAGGGGGTTTGGTGGTCCCGGGGCCCGGTGAGGTGTCGGGGAGGCAGGGTTGGCGAGGTGCAGGGTGACGGGGGCAGCGCGGTGCCAGGTGGCACGGTGGTACTCACTCAGCCAAGAATGGATTCAGAGTCTCCGGTAAAACAAACGGCTGGATGGACGGGTCCCGCAGCCGGCTGCTGTGGTCACTCCCGGTAGGTTGGTGGTGGCTGCCTTTCCCTGCACCTGTTGTGTATGTTCGGTCCCGATGGCTTGCCACCGGTAACCCGCTCCCCAGCTTGGATATGTGCCAGAGGAGCCCCCTTTTGCCCGCAGGCTCTGGCCCTGGGAATTCTAGCCTTGGCGGTAGCTGTATTTCCCTTTCTCGGTTTGGACGGTTGCCTTCAGTCGGGTCTTTGCTGCTAAAAAACCCCGAAGGTTCCGGTCGCTAACGGATTTGACCGGTTTAACGGCGACTCCAAGCCTGGTCGGGGTCCGTAGGCCCTGCCGGTTTGTGCTGGCTTCTCTTCGCTCCCCGATTCGGTACCGGCAGGCCACCGCCCGTACCCGGTCCTACGGTTCCGCGTCAATCGGCCTCTCCTGCAGACGGCCACCACCGTCTGCCAACCTTGCTCTCGGTGCCCGGGCCACATACCCGGTATGTGGCCCGGACACAGTCAGTTTGCTCTCCTCAACTACTACGTCACTCTCCCTAACTACTCTGACTTCCTTTCCCGCCTCCAGGACTGTGAACTCCTCAGTGGGTGGGGCCAACTGCCTGGCTCCACCCCACCTGGTGTGGACATCAGCCCCTAGAGGGAGGCAACAAGGATGTGTGTGTGACTGGTGTGCCTATCTCGGGGTGTGGGGTGTGTTGTTGCAGTACCTGTGACGACCTGGCTAGTCCAGGGCGCGACACATATATTGGAACTATGTGTGCAAATATACTGTGGTGGATACAATAGTGCATAATCCTGAACCCTTTATGTAAGAACTTTTATCTTCTGAATTGTGTGTTCCTTGATACATCCTCTGTGCACACACGGGTGGGATATGCTGCATATACTGGTTGGATTGTGAATAATGAGTAGATATCTGTATATTATATCTATGGGTGCATACACATCGGAACTATGGAGTATAGATGTGCCATGACAGATTAATTTGCATATTTTCGGGAATAATCTCTTAATCCACTGACTAGTTGTATGTTTGGTGGATTTTGATACTTTTTGCGGTATACACCTCTGTGCCACATAAATATACTGTATATCTCCAGTACAGGTACAAAAAAGGGGAATTAAACATTGAGGTTGTTAGAGGCCTGATAGGTTTCTATAACTATCGGGTGGCCTGAACAATCCCGGTTTTAATAGGTGAAGGATCACTTTATGTGTATTGTCTATTTTAGACTATTTATATTAAAGGTTATGTATTAATAACACATGGACGAAAACAAAAAAGCAACAATAAACCCTTGCCCATCTGGGTGCTTACTAACCAATGTTACCCATGACTCACGCTACCAGGGGCTTGAGCCTCCAGTCACTGGTCTTTAGTTTGCAGCGTTGTCCACGTCCAGCTCACACCACAGCATGTTCCTCCTCGCTGTCTCCCCTCCACTGAAGGATTTCTTCAGTCTTTTATGTGGCTGTGATTAGGCAAACTCCATAAGTTAGCTCAGGAGCTGGACTGCTGCTGCAATATCTCACCCAGGTTAACTTTCTTTACCTTTGCTTCTAGTGTTTTGGTTTCATTTGTTCATTTACTCTGTCCTATCACATTTTGGTTGTGGCTATTTATACTTTCCTTATGTTGGTATTCTCTGCTGGCTATATTCCTATGTGGATCCTGCTAAGGAGTTCCAGCTCTACTGCAAAAGATTTTGCCTATCCTGAGTTATAGTGCTCATCAGGTTTCTAAGGTGGTAGAAGAAACAACTTGACGGCCTTTCAAGCATCCGGGTCTGAATTGTGGTTTCCTAGTGTCCTGGCTAGGGTTATTCCAGCCCAGGCAGGTGCCACTATAGACTGTGCAGCTAGGAATATTACTCCTCTGTCCTATCACAATTTGGGTGTGACTATTTATACCTTTACGTTGGTCTTCTCTGCGGACTACATTCTTATGTTGATCCAGCTCCATTGCTAAATATTTTGCTTATCAGACAGAGACCAGCTTGGTGTTTGCTCTTTGCTTGCTTACTTATCTAACCTACTCCTTTCTCCTGATCATAGTTAGGGTGTAGGAGGCTATTCTTACTTGAAGTAGCAACGCCACCTTTTTTCCACTTGTGCATGTGTTTAATGTTTCCTCACCTTGGGTCCTTATCCATCTCTGCACACATTGCATATCCTGAGTTATAGTGCTCAGCAATCTCAATCTGGTTCCTAAGGAGGTACGAGGAACAACTCAACGGCCTTCCAGGCAGCCAGATCCAAATTATGGTCTTCTAATGCGGTTAGCGTTATTGCAGTCTGTGCAGGTGCCACTAGAGACTGTGCAGCTAGGAACATTAGTCTGTCCTATCACATTTTGGGTGTGGATATTTATACCTTTCTTATATTGGACTTCTCTGCTGGATATATTACTATGGGGATCTTAATAAGGCGTTCCAGCCCCACTGCTATAGATTTTGCCTATCAGAGATCAGCTTGATGTTTGCTCTTTGCTATCTAACTTTAACCTACTCCTTTCTCCTGATCATAATTAGGTTGTAAGAGGCTATTCTTCCCACTTGTGCATGATTAATGTTTCCTCACCTTGGGTCATTGTTAAAAAAATATACTCTTAAATATATTTTTCTTCAAATACGTAAAGGCGCATGAATGAAAAGACCTCAAAAATGTAAAAAATAAATGTATTTTATCTATTTAAAAATGGATGCCAGGGTTCAGTTACAGAAAGGAAAAAATAATATACTTTGATAGCTTACGCAAAAATAAGAGTTCATTTAGTCCATACTGATCAATGGGAAGTCTTTACCCATCTTTCTTTGGGTCCTGAGTGGCAAGGCAGGGGGTGTCTTCTCTTAGCGTGTCTTCATCTTTGCAGCCTCGAGTCTTCTCACAGCAGGCAATGTGGGGAGCGACCAGTAGCCCCCTCCATCGTGCATTATATACCAGCTGTTCAGACCATATAGGGCATTCTAGTGTAACACAGTTGAATATAGTTCCATATTACGTAACCTTCTGGAAACTTCGGAAAGCATTCAAATATATCCCTCCATGCTCAGCACTCAAGTATATTCAATATGGGCATATTTATCCCTTATAAACTTTATTAATAACCTATGCCCTCCAACATAAACAGAACTATGAACGTATATGTCTTACTATGAAATATTTGATAACTTGATGTATTAATTTCAATCATTTTACAATCATTATCTATGTCTGCATGCTTTCCCTATCCTGGGTTACAGTGCTCAGCAATCTCCCTCTGGCTCCTAAGGAGGTACGAGAAACAACTCAACAGCCTTTCAGGCAGCCAGGTCCAAATTGTTTCCTAGTGTTGCGGCTAGGGTTATTGCCGCCCGGGGAAGTGCCACTAGAGACAGTGCAGCTAGAAACATTATTCCATACAGGAACAAAGTGGGCCAGGTGCAGGTTATAGGAGATAGACTTTATTTACCCATGCTGGAAAACACGTCTGCATACCATTTTCCAGGCAATTAGAGGTTTTTAAATGAAGCAATTTTCTCTAGTTTCTAAGGAGCTACGAGGAACAACTCGACGGCCTTTCAGGCAGCCAAGTCAAAATTGTGGATTCCTAGTGTTGTGGCTAGGATTATTATAGACTGTGCAAATTTATTCGCTGTGAATCAAATCAGTTTTTAGAAATTTGGCAAAGACAGCAAATTCGGAATTTCAAAAGACCCACTTATCACCAATGTTAATTATCTAGAAAACAAATCCCTAAATAAGCTCGTCCTGTCGTAACTAAAAACAACAGTGCATCAGATTAACCGTCTAGTATGATGTTGGTTAGGATAACAAATGCGACTTGTTTATTTGTAGCTGTAACAATGCATAATTTTTTGAGCTTCGATTTATCTATATTCTATATCTAGATGGAAGAAAATAAGAATATCGTATAGGGATCCAGACTTACCCTTTAAGAGTCCTAAGGGATCATTTCTTCTCTTCCAGTCCTTAATTTCCAGGTCTCTGATGACTTCTTCATGGTATTTTCTGAGCACTGTATATGCCGTATACTTCTCAATGTCCTCCCAGTGACGGATAATATCGCACAGTTCTCTCATCTTTTCCTCGGAGGTCGTCTTTTCAATCAAATCATTGTACTGTTCCTCTATCAGCAGATCCCGGAGATCGCGTACAACGGAATCTACATCTGTAATCCTTCTAATGAGACTTAATTGGTGATGGTCTATAAAGGTTACCTTGTCTGCAGTGTGAAAGAAGAATTAGGATAAAAAGACAAATCATTGGAAGCCCCCAACTTTTCTATTCCGTGGTTAAAACGGCTTAAGAACCTTTGGAGACATCTTAGTCATGTGACCATGAGGTCACCAAAGGTCCTTTAACTTCTGGAGTTTAGAAGAACTGAAGTGGGTGTATATACACGTGTATGTGCAGTGGGTGTATATACACGTGTATGTGCAGTGCGTGTATATACACGTGTATGTGCAGTGCGTGTATATACACGTGTATGTGCAGTGGGTGTATATACACGTGTATGTGCAGTGGGTGTATATACACGTGTATGTGCAGTGGGTGTATATACATGTGTATGTGCAGTGTACGTGTGTGTGATGATATTTATTTGGATTACTGCAACCTCCTGCTCTGTGGCCTCCCTTCTAACAGTCTCACAATCTATTCTAAACTATGCTGCCCGGCTCCTCCACCATAGTGAAACCCTAGGAGCTGGACTGATTTCTATTCAGCGGTACCGTGTGTCAGCACTGGGGGCGCACTCTGTAGTGCATAAAGTAGGCCTCATCAGTTAGAGCGCTGTATCCACGCGGCCCTGTCAGCAGAGGTTAGTTAGGTTGTAGTGTAGCGTATCAATCGTATAGTTTGTGTGTTCCGCAATTATAATCTTGCATGTGTGATAGTTTGGGATTCGTGCGGTTGAGGCTAGGTTGACAAAGCGCAAGGGGGGGGGCCAGAGAGCAAGGGGGGGGGGGGGAAGAGCGCAAGGGGGGGAGGCAGAGCACAAGGGGGGGAGGCAGAGCACAAGGGGGGGAGGCAGAGCACAAGGGGGGGGAGGCAGAGCACAAGGGGGCGGGGGCAGAGCGGCGCTGAGGACATTAGTGCCGCGGGGACTGCAGGGCTGGGGACAAGTGTGTGTGAGAGTGTGAGTATGTGTGTGTACACATGCAGAGTGCGGGAGGGGCAGAGCCGAGTGGGGAAGTGTCGGCCTCCTTGCACACGTATCCAGGGTAAATATCGGGTAACTAAAAGCAAACCACTTTTTGCTTGGTTACCCGATATTTATCTTGGACACCAGCATACACCGCTTAGCGCTGGCTCCCTGCACAGGTAACCAGTGTAAATAATCGGGTAACTACACAAAGCGCATTGCTTGGTTACCCGATGTGTATCCTGGTTACGGGTGCAGGGAGCCAGAGAGAATGCGCAGCAAAATCCTACGGATTGTGCTGCTCAAAAAAAACGTTACAGGCTGCGTTGCTCCCGCCCGGCAGTCAGTTAAAAAAAACGAAATCATAAAACCCTTTAAAAAAAAAACGCAAATTTTATTGGTTTCTGATTAAAATATCCACAAACCTTGGGCAAACATAAACAGGAAAAATAACAGGAAAAATAAAAGGGAGGAAAGGTTCTCACCCTATCCGATAAACCTCCCTCCTGTCCACTACCTACCGCGGGGGTTGGCACCCTGATATCTACGAAAATTGCGCCCCCACTCAGCGGAGGCTGTCCCTATGGAATCCCTAGTAGACCCTCAAAAACAGTCATGAATGATAGAATAGAAGGTTATGGGTAGGGCACATTCAAACTTAGTGGACAGAGTGATTGGGACAATCGCACATGACCACCAGGCTCAGACTAACCTCAGATAATTCTGGTGTACCCTGGGGTGATAATATACCAGGGACAGGTAGTGGACAGGAGGGAGGTTTATCGGATAGGGTGAGAACCTTTCCTCCCTTTATTTTTCCTGTTATGTTTGCACAAGGTTTGTGGATATTTTAATCAGAAACTAATAAAATTTGCGTTTTAAAAGGGTTATATGATTTTGTTATACTACACCCCCTTTTTCATAAAGTACAGTTAAAAAAAAACGACTGACCGCGACACAGCGGATGCAACGCAGCATCATCAGTCGCAATCCGTCACTAATAGGAGTCTATGGGGAAAAACTGGATTCCTGCAAAATATCTAGCAGAATACTGTAATTCCTCAAGGCGACGGATTGTGACTGATGCAAAACAACGGAAGTGTGAACCTAGCCTTACCGGCCTTAACTCGTAACCGAAGCTAGGTACCCAGAGACTTGATTTACCACTTGTCGGTGTCTGCTTAATAGACTGAGTGAGTACCGAAGTGACCCCTGCATCCCACGGCACCCCTCACTGAGTCCCAGGGTATTCCCCCCTACCCATGGAGGGTTCTGACACCTGGTTGCCCCATTCCATCATTCCCGGGTACTCCCAACTGCAGCGGTGGTACTCCTAATTAGCACATAGCACTGGTGGCGTCACAAACTCTATAAAATCCCTTGTAAATACCCCCTTCATTTGAGTGGCCGCATGATCCCGGGGTCCGGAGACCCTCGAGCCACTGAGAACCCGGATCCAAGCAGCTCGGCTGCTGGCACGGGCGCGGCACACTTCCAGACCGGCTCATGCATATGCAGTTATGTAAGTAGCAGAGCGCCGGAGACAGACGGACACGACACAGCATTGAGGGAGACTTCAGCACCACGGACAGCAGGAGCGGGGACAGGCGAGTATCTCTGTGCTATCAAAATAACGCAGGGACATACAACAGCAAACCGCAGTAAAACCGCATGTGGATTTTGGGTAAGGTTTGCGGCGGTTTTTTTTTGCCGCAGGTGCGGTAATCTTTCAGAGGGTGCGGATTTTTCTTAAGAAAAATCCATTTTCTAGTGCTAAAATCCCAAGTGCCAGCCACCAAGAGCACAGCTGCTATACACACGGGTAGCGGGGCCCCGAAATCTTCAAGCCAAGGGGCCACAACTGTAAAACAATTTGTGCATGGAAGCAGGGCTCCGGACTTACCAAGTGACACTGGTGGGAGCAGGACCTGGACGGGCTCCCCCCGTAGAGACTGCGGTGCCCAGAGACTTTGGTTTACCATCTGTGTGAGTGTGCTTAATCCATCAACATGACTACCGCAGTGAGTAACCTGACCCCTGAACCCTGCTTCCCAAAACCAAGCACGCTACCCGTACACCAAATCCCCACTATCCAGGGCCTTCCCTACCTGCGGAGGGACTGCCACCTGGCTGCCCCACACCATCTGCCCCGGTACTCCCTTCGGCAGCGGCGGTACTCCCCTTTACCGCAACCCCCAGGTGGCGTCACGAACATTCATCTCCTGTAAATATCCCCTTACATTTGAAGTGGCTGCAAGCCCCCGGGTCTGGAGACCCTCGAGCCACAGCAGCTCCGGATCCGAGCAGTTTGACTACTGCAGGGGCGGCACACCTATCTAAACGGTGTAAGGTTTGGAATGTCGGGTACGGTGGTCTCCAGACTTACCTCTGAAGAGCAATGTGGGGGCATTCCTCCTCGCCCAGGCTTTGGCTTCTATGTCTTCCATGATTTCCTCATTGTATTTTATGAGAAATGTATAAGCCATACCCTTGTAATTATCCTCCCAGTGACTGATGATATCACACAGGGCTTCCATCTTCTCGTGAGACGTCGTCTTTTCATTCACATCAATGTAATGTTCCTCACTGAGTATTTCTTGGAACCTGAGTTCAGCTAGGACTGGAAATATATCGGTTATCCTTCCGATTAGTGCTGATCGATGATGGTTGATGAAGTTTACCTGGTCTGCAGAGTGAGGGGTGAATAACAAGAGAAGACCACCAATCATTACATTATTCCAGGTTTCCCTCTTCGTGACTTTCTCACTAACCTAAATCCCAGACATTAGATTTTTATCTGCACCAAAACAGTTTTAGCTTGCTTTGGGAGTCACACTGTACCCTAGGTGATTAGGGGTGTGGAGCTGGTTGTGTTTAGGATGTCAAAGCTGGAAGTCCTGGCTACGCTCACTTCCCCTCTGGCCTGTGCCCTCTGCTGTGCTCCACGTCAGGTTTTATAAGTTGCCCAAAGTGTTTCAGTTTCCCTAGGCTTCTTAAGTGTCACATGTGTGTCATACTTTACAGACAGCCCTGTAGTATCTGGCTGTAGAAAGTCACAGCGTTTGGCTATACAAGCTGCTCTCTGGCTTTTCCTTTATTTCCTGCATGGGGTTCATCCCTTTCTATTTAGGACCCTGCAGATTTCCTCATCTTTTCAGCTGTTAATTATCAGCACTTCCCTTAGTGTCTTTAAATACCCTCATTCCCCCTTACTCTGTGCGCCCCTTAGCAAGTCTTCAGTGCAAGCAATCAGCTTGTATTTATCTGGAGATGGTATCCTATGCATCTCCTCTGCTTGGTTTTCATTCCCTTCCCTTTAGGACCCTGCAGAGTTCCTCACCCTTTCAGCTGTTAATTGGGCATGCTCAATTACATTAATGCTCTAATCTTGCTCACGAGACTTCAAGCTAAGCATCTTATTTCCTCTATTATTGGCTGTTCTAGAGGAGCCCTAAAATGGAGGGCATTGTCCTGGTATGGTCGAGATTGACTACCGTGCCCAATAGCCAGCACAACCGTGTCTTAGTATTGAGACTCATGTGTTCAGTTTGTACCATCTTTCTAAGACTTTTGAGGTCCTTGCATACCCTCAGACTTGTTAATTAACCCTCTGCTTGTGACATCCTGGTTAACCCATCGGTGGCAGTAGTGTCTTGAACTATTATTGGACTTGTGCACTGATCCCAGGCCCTCAGTTCTCAAAAAACTCTGAATAACTATACTGTTTGTGTGGGGGGGGTTTGCTTTTCTATCTTTTTCTAATTTTTTTGGCAGGTGGTTAGCCTCCACTAGGCCGTGCACCCTATTTTGGTCGTTCTAACTGTCTGACTTTGGCTAGGTTCACACTTCCGTTGTTTTGCATCAGTCACAATCCGTCGCCTAGAGGAATTACGGTATCCTGCAAAATATTTTGCAGGAATCCAGTTTTTCCCCATAGGCTACTATTAGTGACGGATTTCGACTGATGATGCTGCGCTGCATCCGCTGCATCGCGGTCAGTAGTTTCTTGATTGACCGCCAGGCGGGAGCAACGCAGAATGTAACGTAAAAAAATGTATCCGTAGGATTTCGCTGCGCATGCACTCTGGCTCCCTGCACACGTAACCAGGATACACATCGGGTTACTAAGCAATGCGCTTTGGTTAGTCATCCGATATTTACACTGGTTACGTGCGCAGGGAGCTAGTGCTAAGCGGTGTACGCTGGTACCCAAGATAAATATTGGGTAACCAAGCAAAAAGTGCTTTGCTTTTACCCGATATTTACCCTGGATACGTGTGCAAGGAGGCCGACACTTCCCACTCGGCTCCGCCCCCTCCCACACTCAGCATGTGTACACACTCACCTGTCCTGCAGTCCCCGCGGCACTGACGTCCTCAGCGCCATGGCCCCGCTCGGCTCCACCCACCCCGAACTCCACCCCCCCCACACACAACGGAGTCAGACAATGAATTTCTGTTCATAGTCATCCGTTGTACAACGCATCAGTCACATGTGTCAAGCGACGCATGTGACTGATGCAAAACAACGGAAATGTGAACCTAGCCTTTGGCAATTGGTGACTGTTCACACACAGCCATCAGCCCTGTCCACAGGCTATTTTATCCAAGAAGCACTTGCCTGGGTCTGTCCCGCCCACAGCTATGACTTGGTCATGGGTGCATGATAGAAAAGCATCAGGTAAGTGCTGTTTTAAATAGTTCTGCTTTTAAATGTGTGAGGCCGTATGGCACCCATTAAATAAAATAAAATATATATAGTGTAGGACTGCCCCATGAGATCTGCCGTGGCGGGGTAGCTCAAAAGATTGCAAATTTTTTGCCAAACATCTCCATTTATTAAGTACAGTTTAGAAATTGTGCTGGCTTCTTTTTCTAATGCAGATTTGGTGCTTAAATTTCTACACCATATTCCTGCACCCAATCTACACCTCCTAGTAAAATAACGCATAAAAAAACCCACATGCGCTATGATGCGATTTTGATGCAAATTGCTTGCCAGGAGAGGCAGATTTGGTACAGGAATATGGTGAATAAATTTCAGAACCGAATCTGCATCTCTTGGTCAAAAACCACGGTTTTCTGCCAGGAGATACAGGTCTGTGAACTCCACGAGCGTCTGATTGTATTTGTACTACCGTATAAAGCACTGCAGTATATGATGGCGCTATATCTATATATCATTATTATGGTCACAATTGTCTGTGCACAGCATCTCACAGACCTGGAGTGCGGCACTTCCAGATCTGGCAGTGTGTCTATTCCTTTGTGCAGAGCATCTTGCCCTTGGAGATGCTCTGCATCCTTGATAATGAACTAGCAGCTTGGTCACTATACTGGAGTCCAGGTTGGTTCCTGGAGGTGCTGGTTACTCAGCGGTTCCATCTTCCAGGTAATTGCTCAGGCTTCGTTACGGAGCATGCTCCCCCAGATCTCTGCCAGATGTATTCTCTGGCTCTGCTGTGTTGCCATAGTTTGTGTGTCTGCTTGAATCCTGATCTTGGTATTCTTACCCCGGACGATTATTGGACCGCCCTCTGCCCGCTCCCTATTCCAGTCGTGCTTTCCTCGCTTGGATCCCGGACCGTGATCCAAGTATATCTTTGCTTGCTCCCTTTGACTACTACGTGCTCTTCTGGTATTGGGACCCTCGGCTTGTGCCCTGACTACGTCTCTGTTTACTACTTATGATTACATGTGACCTGTTACCAGACCCCGGCTCTCCTGACTACCCTTTCGTACAGGTGACCCGTTAGGTAGGGACAAGCGTTACAATTATATGTGTACTTGTGATGATGTCTGGACTCTTAAGCGTCTTTCTTACATCTTAATGGAAACAGACCGTGATGGTGACCTACCACTGGAGACTCCTCTGGTTGAACTTCCCGTATACCAGTTCTGCATGTGTAAATCTTCGATGATATCTTTATGATATTTCCTGAGCACTGTATATGCCGTAAACTTCCCAGTGTCCTCCCAGTGACTGATAATATCACACAGTTCCTCCATCTTCTCCTCGGAGGTCATCTTTCCTGTCACATCATTGATCTGCTCCTCAGTCAGGAGATCTCGGCCCCTCAGGTCCTGTAGGATCGGATCTACCTCAGTTATTCTCCTTATAAGATTTGATCTCTGATGCTCTATAAAGTTCACCTTGTCTGAATGTGAGGAGAAAATTATAAAAGAAAGTCAAAATGGGCCTCATTTATCACACACGGAAAAACAACTCTGTTGCCCATAGCAACCATACACCATACGGCTTCCATTTTACCAGACTCATTTAAAATGGAAAACTAAATGTTGGTTCAGTTGCTATGGGCAACAAAGTTTTAACTTTAGACAGACAGTCTGGATAACTAAAGCCCAAGGTTTACATGTCCTGGGTGTTTCTACCATCAGGGATTGCTCCTGTGTTCTGAGGACTAGTCATGAGTGAGCGTGCTCGCTCGCCACTGTTTGGTACTTGATCAAGTATCACGGGTGCTGGAGCGCCATGCTGGAGTCCTCAGCGAGACCCTGCAGCTATGATGAGAGTTATCATGACCCGGTATCTATGAATAACTGCACTATACTGCATTCATAGTCACCAGAGTACCACCGTGGATCCTGGATTAAGTAGAAGAGTCGTGGAAAGATTTTAATAAATTGGTGACAAAGGAAAGTGTAAGGGTGTCTTTATTCAAGTAAACTATTTTTTCCCTGTATGTGTTTTTTTTAACTTTACATATATACTGGGTTAGCAATGGGGGTGTCTGACGCTTCTCCATTACTAACCCCAGGGCTTGATGCCAGCTGAGACTACACAGCTGGCATCAACCCCATTAACCTATTACCGATTGTCACCGCACCAGGGCAATCGGAATGAGCCACATAAAGTGCCAGAATTGGTGTGTCTAATATCATTTGGCAATTCTAGGACAGCTGCAAGCTGCTATTTTTAGGCTGGGGAGGGCCAAATAACCATGGACCTTCGCAGCCTGATAAGCCAATGTAAAGCAAACAGGGGGTTGGTATTATCAAAAATAGGGGGAAGCGTAAGCTGTTTGTGTTTTTTTTAATTATCTATTTATAAATAAATTTAAAAAAAAAAAATGGTGTGGAGTCCCTTCTATTTTTGATAACCAGCCAAGGTAAAGAAGACAGGTCTGGTTTACCTTGGGTGGTTTTTAAAAATGGGGGGGACCCTCAAGCTTTTTTTTTTTTTTTTTTTTTTTTTTAAATCTTTACTTTTTACTTCCCAGCAGTGACCTGGTAATCAGAGATGTATCCTCTTCCCCATGCTATACCCATTCCATTTGAGCACTGTTTTCATTAATTTCAGCAGTTTTTCTGCCCTCCTAGTGGGGTCTGCCGGAAAAATGCTTGAGTTCCCCATAGACTTCCTTTCTACGCATTACTTGAAATCGAGAGGGTCCAAGCGTCAGACCCGGTTAATTCGGGAACCGAGCACTTTAGTACTTGCTCATCAACACTGAGGACATTTCTTGGTGGGAAACCCAGCTGACACCCCTTTACATACTATCATACCTTCCAACTCTCTCGTGTTTTAGAGGAACAGACTATGAAGCTGGCGTCTCCTCAGCACACCTGCCCGCTTTAAAGAATAAATGTTGGTCAATATGGAAAATTACTAGAACCTTGAAGGTAACTTCAGGTGTAGTATGAAAACCATGAATTGCTGTTATGAAACTGGCTCTAATGATAAGTGCCCAGGAAAGGAACCCTATTTTCCTCTGCTGCAGAGGATAAGTTTATGAGAGTTAGCATTCTCAAACTGCTTCTTGACCGCACCTCAGATAACAGCCATGATAAATTATGCACAGACAAGCAAAGACATTAGTAGACAAATCCAAAATCAACTGTACCACCTAGACTGCGAGACGCAAGTGTTACGTCTGTCAAAGGTCGCAAGCTTAAAGAAAAAAAAAAAAAAAACCCGACTAGACTATCTTAGAAAGACTTGGCACAAGCCATACCGTCTGGGAGATACTAAAGAAACCCTGGCCTTCACCCATGAAATCTTGTACAGGGATCTGGTCGTACAACAGGGCCACTGAGTTGGTTCCATGAGAGGAAAATGCCCGTGAATGGTCTCCTAGTTCGATCAAAACCAGGAGATCCGTGTAGGGACAGAATCATAAAGTTGAATAGTGAATGAAAAAGCCGGACTCAAAATCAGGAGTGTCCAGTGGGAATGTAGGAAATTGCACTGTATTGGAGCAACTTGAAAAGATTAGCGATGGGTCACTGCCCTCTGCTGGCCAAAGGAAGAACAACAGACCAGGAAACAAAAATAACAGTTTGTTTCCGGTGGGAAGCATTTCAGAGAGGGACGAGATCAGGAAGAGGGAGTGAAAGAAATAGAGAAGAGCCCAGGAGCCGACCGGGAAGGGAGTTCTGGTGCGAAGAGGAGGCAGCGCGCGGACATGCAGACCGAAGGGCAGAAGATTTGAGCAGCAGGGAGACCACTCTGGAGGTTACTGGAACGGGTAGTCAGCAAGTCCTGCACCCCCAAGACCCCTGCAACATCCAGAATGACTTCCAAGACCCCGCATCATCCAGGAAGACCCTCGCTCCATCCAGCAAGACCCTGCCCCGTCCATAAAGACCCCTGCGATCCCCGCTATGCTGGTCAATATCCCCAAGACCCCCGCTACACAAGTCTAGATCTAAAAAGACCCCCACCACGCCAGTCAAGACCCCCAAGAGCCTCAGTCCAGACTACGTGGTCAAGCCTTAGACGTCGCCAGGCAAGACAGCCAGCGGTGGCTGACCCGAATACGCCGGGCTGTTGCCTGCTGTCCGGCCATGCGGTACTTAATGTGGGGGACTGTGTTGATAGCGGTTTAAGCTTAACGTACGGTACAATTCAGGGACTGTAACCTATTGAGGCGTAGTAGCTTAGGCTTACGGATGTAGACCCCGACTGGTCCATATCCTTTTCCCTAGTAGTTAACATGGGCCACAAGTTAGTAGGAGCGTTCCTTATCCTGAAGTTTGGTAGAACTAAGCTTTATCGCTGTGTTGTTGAGAACTAAAACTTAACTCTTCCCCAGTATTTCTCACCCCCTGTGTTTGTATTAATACATTTTGTTGCGTCACCACAGTCTTCCGTCTCTATGCGCTGCATCTTGACGCTGCTCTTAAAGGAATGTAGAAAGTCAAAAGATAACAGAAGAAAGTCGGATTATAACCGGCAGTGTACAGCAGGATTTCAGGAGCTTGAGTAGCTTGCATCCCCATCCAGGTCACACAGCAGGGAGTAAACACTAACTTTGCATCTCCCAGCCTGGATGGGGGTAAAAGTCCTAGAGGACACAACTAGGGTTGTCACACTGTGACATCCACAATGAAAGCAAGGTGACATCTGAAGGCAGAAGAGACAGGAAGGGCAATCACCCATACAGATGTCACAGTAGGCTTTTATGGTTAAATTGCTTCACCAAAACCTCTACCGAGGACTGCAATCAAGAAGACACATGTTCGGGTCAAGCAGCATAAAATCTAGTTATTACATCTGTCCTCATGATGGGATGAGGTAGACCACACAGTGAAAGACTGATGACTCCATGATATATCTGGCCCGGCTCAGGGATGCTGCCATGGAAGGAGTCCATATGTTTGAGTCTTCCTCTGACACCGTAGAATGTTTGTATCATGGTTCCACCTCCCCGTCCACATGGCTAGGAGGCGAAGCCTTCTCTCAGGCCTCACTTCCGGAGCTGGGATGCTTTAAATTCTGTCATCTTTGGTGAACCAGCGCCGGCTATAAGCTTAGCACTGCTTTGCCCGTGATTGCTGGTCCCTGTGTTTCCTGACCCGTCCTTCCCCCTGTGCTATGTCTGTGTTCCGTCCCACCTCTTTCCTTCCCACAATAGCCCCAGTTGTTCCCCCTTCTCCTACCTCCCCACTCGGTTGCTTCCTCTGGTACTGACCTCGGCTTGACTTTGACCCCGCTTTTGCTCATTCCTCCAGTCTTCCTTCTCACCGTACTGTGTATGACCTGGCCTGCCTGACCATCCCCTGACCATGGCCTCTGTATTCTGGCTGACTCTGCAGGGCAGTGCTCCAGCACACACTGTGTCCACCTCCATGCTGATTCAGCTCTGTGTAGTGTATTTTCCTGCAGGGCTCCAGCTCCCCCTGGTGGTAGCCTGACAGTTTGGACTTGAATGAAAAGTCCCTGCGGACTGGATCTAGATTTCGGAACTTTCCCGGCAGTACTGAGCGACAGGACTAAAGCTGTGGTGTCGAACTATGGGACTTTCCCCCTATCGGATTGCTTTATCTACGGACATGTTCAAAATTGTAAAAGGAGAAAAAAAAAAAAAAGGGGTATTTTAAGAAATAAGTGTTAACAACCTCCTGGTTATTTTCACACGTGTGCCTTCTTTGTTTTCATACATTGTCCTTTATGCTATTGCTGCCTTCAGTCTGAATCTACAATGTGCACATACAACGGAGAACAAGGAAAACCATTACATTTACAACAGGGGTCTCCAAAATTGGGACTTTCTTATCTAAATAGAAGAAGACCTGGAACGTCGGCGATGACCCGGACTTACCCCTTGACATCCCGGAGGAATAGTTTCTCCTCCAGTCTATTTCCAGGTCCCGGATGATTTTCCCATTGTATTTCCTAAGCACTGTATACGCCGTATACTTCTCAATATCCTCCCAGTGTTTGATAATACCGCACAGTTTTCTCATTTTTCCCCGAAGTGTCGTCTTTTCCATCACATCATTGATTTGTTCCTCCGTCAGCAGATCTAGGTCCCGGAGGTCGCGTAGAACCAGATCCACATAATTTATGCTTCTAATGAGCACTAATCGATGATGGCCGATAAAGTTTATAATGTCTGTAGAAAAGAAACACATTCATTATACAGTATGGCTGGGAATGTTTCATCCATTTACTTCCTGACTTTTTCGTTATAGGATTTTGTTTTTATTATTGAAATATATTTCACCTCTAAATTCCAACCCACACAACTATGTAAGTATTAGTGATGAGCGAGCACTACCATGTTCAGGTGCTCAGTACTCGTAACTAGTGATGAGCGGGCACTACCATGCTCAGGTGCTCAGTACTCGTAACTAGTGATGAGCGGGCACTACCATGCTCAGGTGCTCAGTACTCGTAACTAGTGATGAGCGGGCACTACCATGCTCAGGTGCTCAGTACTGGTAACTAGTGATGAGTGGGCACTACCATGCTCAGTACTGGTAACTAGTGATGAGCGGGCACTACCATGCTCAGGTGCTCCGTACTGGTAACTAGTGATGAGCGGGCACTACCATGCTCAGGTGCTCAGTACTGGTAACTAGTGATGAGCGGGCACTACCATGCTCAGGTGCTCAGTACTGGTAACTAGTGATGAGCGGGCACTACCATGCTCGGGTGCTCAGTACTGGTAACTAGTGATGAGCGGGCACTACCATGCTCGGGTGCTCAGTACTGGTAACTAGTGATGAGCGGGCACTACCATACTCAGGTGCTCAGTACTGGTAACTAGTGATGAGCGGGCACTACCATGCTCGGGTGCTCTGTACTGGTAACTAGTGATGAGCGGGCACTACCATGCTCGGGTGTTCAGTACTGGTAACTAGTGATGAGTGGGCACTACCATGCTCAGGTGCTCAGTACTGGTAACTAGTGATGAGTGAGCACTACCATGCTCGGGTGCTCAGTACTGGTAACTAGTGATGAGCGGACACTACCATGCTCGGGTGCTCAGTACTGGTAACTAGTGATGAGCGGGCACTACCATGCTCGGGTGCTCAGTACTGGTAACTAGTGATGAGCGGGCACTACCATGCTCGGGTGCTCAGTACTCGTAACTAGTGATGAGTGGGCACTACCATGCTCAGTACTGGTAACTAGTGAGGAGCGGGCACTACCATGCTCAGGTACTCAGTACTCGTAACTAGTGATGAGCGGGCACTACCATGCTCAGGTGCTCAGTACTCGTAACTAGTGATGAGCGGGCACTACCATGCTCAGGTGCTCAGTACTGGTAACTAGTGATGAGCGGGCACTACCATGCTCGGGTGCTCAGTACTGGTAACTAGTGATGAGCGGGCACTACCATGCTCGGGTGCTCAGTACTCGTAACTAGTGATGAGTGGGCACTACCATGCTCAGTACTGGTAACTAGTGATGAGCGGGCACTACCATGCTCGGGTGCTCAGTACTCGTAACTAGTGATGAGCGGGCACTACCATGCTCAGGTACTCAGTACTCGTAACTAGTGATGAGTGGGCACTACCATGCTCGGGTGCTCAGTACTGGTAACTAGTGATGAGCGGGCACTACCATGCTCAGGTACTCAGTACTCGTAACTAGTGATGAGTGGGCACTACCATGCTCAGGTGCTCAGTACTCGTAACTAGTGAGGAGCGGGCACTACCATGCTCGGGTGCTCAGTACTGGTAACTAGTGATGAGTGGGCACTACCATGCTCAGGTGCTCAGTACTCGTAACTAGTGATGAGTGGGCACTACCATGCTCGGGTGCTCAGTACTGGTAACTAGTGATGAGTGGGCACTACCATGCTCAGGTGCTCAGTACTCGTAACTAGTGATGAGTGGGCACTACCATGCTCGGGTGCTCAGTACTCGTAACTAGTGAGGAGCGGGCACTACCATGCTCAGGGCTCATGAGTATGCTTGCCATTGCTCGGTACTAAATTGGAGTATCGGGGTGCTCAGATGTGTCGACTGTTAAGCATCAAACACACAGCACAGGCTCGCTTTACTGAATAATGGGAGCCGCACCCCAGTGAGGGCTATTTGAAGTCTCTGAATGGCTCTCACTGGGGGTAAAAACATTTTTGGATGTAGTGTTGCGCCCCCCCCCCAAAAAAAAAATAATTAAAAAAATACCCCACCCTCAAAAATGTTCTGTTTATAGCCGGCTGCATGTAGTTTGAGAGCAGATCTGCCCGATCATTGCCTTCCATTCTACTCGTTGTGGAGACATGGGGGGAGGGGGGGGGGGGGGGTCAGTGGGTGCCCTCCTGTGGAGACACGGGGGTCAGTGGGTGCCCTCCTGTGGAGACACGGGGGTCAGTGGGTGCTCTCCTGTGGAGACACGGGGGTCAGTGGGTGCTCTCCTGTGGAGACACGGGGCTCAGTGGGTGCCCTCCTGTGGAGACACGGGGCTCAGTGGGTGCCCTCCTGTGGAGACACGGGGGTCAGTGGGTGCCCTCCTGTGGAGACACGGGGCTCAGTGGGTGCTCTTGTCCGCAGGCCCGGCCGCCTTTAGAAAGACAGCGTGGCTCAAGGCTCATCCCAACTGTACGCCGACCTCCTTAACCGTGGGCGTAACACTACTCAGACAACACAAGGTGAGGGAACCACAATAGTAAGACTTTATTGGATCCCCAAAATATTAACGGCACATAACACATAACCAGCAAAACACACAAATGTAACCGGCAACAGAGTCTCACCCTTCCGCTGGCTCACCAGGGATTTATAATGTCCTTGCCTCAGAGCTCCCAGGGCTACTTACTCCAATCCAGCAGCACCCCGCTTTCAACGGGCACCCACTGAGACTGGAATAACGCCAGATTTAGGAAGCTGGCTGAGGTCTGCAAAGTCTGTAGCCAGGTGACCAAATTGTCCCAACCTGGGTTTCTTTCTTAAGTAGTCTCTGGTGTGATGATGTGATATAATCCTGGCAGCCGGAGTCGAAATCCCTAGACTGTGGTATAGTCTCCAATCGGATTCGGAGTCCCTAGATTGAAGCCCTGTAGCCAAGTGATCCTCTAGTCGGAGCCAAAGTCCCTAGACCGAGTCCACAAGGCATCATGGTTCTGATCCCCTACCAGCTCCTAAGAGCTTAGACTGGATCATGCACATCCATCAACAACCTGGTGACTCAAAGAAGGCACCTTTTATAGCCACAGCCTTCCCTTAAGGCCCCGTCACACTAAGCAACATCGCTAGCAACATCGCTGGTAACGAACAACTTTTGTGACGTTGCTAGCGATGTTGCTGTGTGTGACATCCAGCAACAACCTGGCCCCTGCTGTGAGGTCGTTGGTTGTTGCTGAATGTCCTGGGCCATTTTTTAGTTGTTGCTGTCCCGCTGTGAAGCACAGATCGCTGTGTGTGACAGCGAGACAGCAACAACTAATGTGCAGTGAGCAGGGAGCCAGCTTCTGCTGAGGCTGGTAACTAATGTAAACATCGGGTAACCAAGAAGCCCTGTCCTTGGTTACCCGATATTTACCTTTGATACCAGCCTCCGCCGCTCTCACTGCCTGTGCTGCCGGCTCCTGCTCTGTGCACATGTAGCTGCAGCACACATCAGGCAATTAACCCGATGTGTGCTGTAACTAGGAGAGCAAGGAGCCAGCGCTCAGTGTGCGCTGCTCCCTGCTCTGTGCACATTTAGCTGCAGCATACATCGGGTTAATTAACCTGATGTGTGCTGTAACTAGGAGACTGGGGGCTGGTCACTGGTTGCTGGTGAGCTCACCAGCAACTCGTGTAGCCACGCTCCAGCGATCCCTGCCAGGTCAGGTTGCTGGTGGGATCGCTGGAGCGTCGCAGTGTGACAGCTCACCAGCAACCTCCTAGCAACTTACCAGCGATCCCTATCGTTGTTGGGATCGCTGGTAAGTTGCTTAGTGTGACTGGACCTTTAGTATATACTGTGCCCTTATCGGATTTGTTGTACAAGATTGCTTCTCTTATTGGATGAATTTCAAGCTATATTCAAATATCCAGAGACAAGGGTGAGACAGGTAAGTGACATCACATCTAGCAATTCACTTAGTAATACAATGGGAAGTTCGCATAATTGAGTTATCTGGGTGTCTGGCCTTCAGTGGCCAAAACAATTACATGAGTCAACAAGAGTCTTGTAAAAACAATGAGGGCTTATCCCCTATCTATAAACAAACTGTCTTCATGTCTGGCTGAATGTTAAGAAAGTTAACCTATGCTAAGCATTGACAGAGTCCAGGTCGTCACACTCGTTACTTGAGTTGAGCCCATCCGAGTGTCTGACCTGCGCAACTCAATAACAAGAACTCAAGGATAGCAGTGATCACTCATCATTACGAGGATTGCACTGCTCACTCATCACTACTCATTGCTTATATCTTATAGTAAATGGCATAAAAAACACAAACATTTTTTTCCCCTAAACTGTTGTTCATCAGATCATTCAGCCTCTCAAAAATTGAAATCCTGCTAGACATTTATCCTGTGCTCTATGGTGAGCATGTGCATCAGAGTTTCCAGCATTCAGACATATCCCCTGATGGAACCTCTCACTGTAATGGAGCAGATGGAGTAACTGAACTGTGGAGGGTCTCGAATCCACCTCTCACCCAATAGTTGTCAGGGGCGTGCTGGGTTCTCCGTATTGTGAGGGGATAACCCAGCTGCACCCATCAGAGACTGCGGTAGTGCTGACTATCCTTACACGACTCAAGATTGCCCACCAGCTACACAGGCCGGGCCTGCTGGGCTTCCACCATGTGAAACCCTTTATGGATGATTTCCTGCCTAGTTAGCTGTCTGGAAATGGTCAGACCACTGACAGTCATACCTGGGATCGGTGGTGTGCATGCCTTGTGCCCGGTGGTATCCATGTGCGACGCCCCTGGAGTATCAGGTCGTCACAGGGTACTGCACAAGCTGCCCTTCCGTGCAGTATTCCACCTCTCTCTCTCTCTCTTGGTTCTGGGTCCCTATCTAAATGGTGTTGCCTCCAACAGCAAATCAAATCCTAGACACCCTCCACCTCACCCACTGGGCACACCAATGGACGGCTTGAGTGGAATAGAGTCGCTCACCTGGGGGGTCAGAGAGGGGTGGTGAGGAGTGTAGTCTGTGAGGAGTTGAGTCTGAGAGGGAGAGAGGATTGTGAAGGAGCTCGAGCTGTGAGGAGCTCGGGAGCGGTGGCTCCTAGAGAAGCTGTCTATGTTGCAGACGGTCTGGGCCTAGGGAAGTCGGACCCCCGGTCGCAGGGGATTGTGGCAAGGTGCCTGGACCTGTCGAGGAGGACAGCCAGCAGCCTAGCACTGTCACCGGTCCGGGGCCAAAGGCACGACAGGGTACAAGGACCCTAGGTTGGGGAGTAGTTTCAGGCAACCCGATAATTTACCTGAGGAAAACGGAGCCTTTATGATCTAATCTCACCCGCTCCAGAATTGGGGCATTAGCGCAACGAGGGGGACAGGACTTTCCAAATCCAAAACGGTCCAGAAAATCCCAAGCGTGAGCCCTGAGAGCAAGCTCCCATACTTAGCCATAGTGGGGAGCGGGGCCCGGCTAGTTCCATACAACCGGGCCACCAAGTTGAGGTCAAACTAAGTGCCAGGAGGTAGGTCACGGATCACCAGGCAGCACCATTGGAGACGGGACCCGGACGAGCTCCCCTCAGCGGCAGCGGTACCCGGAGACTTGGTTTACCCGGTTGTCAGTGTCTGCTTACGAATTGAGAGAGTACGAGAGTGACCCCTGCACCCCACGGCCTTGCTTATCCCCTCACTGAGTCCCGGGGCATTCCCCCTACCCGTGTAGGGCTACAACACCTTGCTGCCCCACTTCATCACCCTGGGTACTCCCAACAGCAGCGGCGGTACTCCCAAATTACCGTACACCACGGGTGCGTCACAAACTATATCAATTCCCCTGTAAATATCCACTTTCATTTGCGTGGCCGCACGACCCCTGGGTCCGGAAACCCTCGAGCCACAGTGAACCCGGATCCGAGCAGCTCAGCTGCTTCTACAGGGGCGGCACACATGCCTTGTGCTTTTGCATTCTGTTCTTCTGAGCTCTTGCTGCCCAACCGCTGACCTTGCCTTTGACTACTCGTTTGCCTATCCCCTTTGTCTCGATACGTAACCATTTGGACTTCTGACCTCAGACTGTGGCGTATTTTTCTCTTTTGCCCCTCTGCCTTTGATGTACCTCCTTGGCATTTGACCCCTGACTTCTTCACTTCTTGTCAGTGAGAAGTTTTGATGTTAGAAGGGTTAAATATTTAGCATCACTACCAATGATACCAATGTATAACCTGTACCAAAAAGAATATGTTATCACAGCCCACATAGACCTATAGGAATCCCAAATGGTGGACGGTGCCAGGCACATCAAACCGGATCCTGGTGTAACAGCGATGCTTAAGAGAAGTGGAAAAAGCCAGCAACCATCTTGGAAAAACTTTGAAATTTTATTGTGAAAAATCCTTAAAAAAAAACAAAAAAAAAAACAAAAAAAAAAAAACATACAGTGGATAAAAAGCTCAGCGTGTAGACAAGGGTCTACGCGTTTCAGGCCTAACATGGAACGGATCCTTAATAATGATATTAATGACATAATATGATTAATCATTAGCAATTGAAAAGAAAAGATCTCTGCTGGGTCCTAAAAGGGGAAAGAGTAAACCCTAAATGGAAAGGATAGAACATCAAGGAGCAGCGTATGAGCTAAACACAGCGACCCTCTACAGACGGACACCAGGGAATCGCCCTGTCCTCTGTGGGCCAAACCGAGCCTGCTGACTTGCTGTCTTTGCAACCATAACTGGTGACTTGTGGCCGGTGCCCTATGCTATCACACAAGTCACGTTTGGCTACGGCTGCACATGTATTCATCTTACCTGAACAAGTGATATAATAAAAAAAAAAAAAAAAAAGAACCTTAATCCCCATCTTTGTATACTGGCACAAATGATGGTCATTACATGTATGCAATTAAACGGTAGAGATCAGAGAGCCCTATGATTTCACCCATTACTTCTAAACTACTATTGACTCATTCCGGCATCCATTTTATTTCAAAAGTGGATAGAAGTAATTTGCATGAAAAACACAGATAGAACATGTATTTTAATGTTCCTTAGAAACATAGATATCCAAAAAGACCTATTACGAATACATATTAAGGGCAAGGACCTCTGAAATGTTTATTTGCAGCATTACGTGATGTCCTCCACACAGCCCCGATGCGCGTTTCGCTTTAATGCTTTCTCAAGGCTTGGTACCCATACCCATATCTGCAGTTCGGAAGACACTTTGGTTTGGCTGAACATTGATGTCATATGAAAAGGGTTTTATACAGGGTCCTCATTGACTTACACCATGGCTGCCTCCAATTGGGGGCACTAAAGAGCCGGTTCTCTTCCTTGCGGAGGAGGGATATTGTGAAAATATAATTAATCAGTAGAAACATCAGCTTCCCTGGTATATCAGATATGGACAGCGCCTTACCTTGGATGTGCTCTGCTGGAGCATTTTTCCTCATCCGGTCAAAACTTTCTAAGTTTTTAATAATTTTCTCATTGTATTTTCTGAGAGCAGTATAAGCCATACACTTCCCAGTGTCCTCCCAGTGACTGATAATGTCACACAGTGCCTCCATCTTCTCCCGAGATGTTGTCTTCTCCATCACATTATTGTACTGTTCCTCGGTCAGCAGATCTTGGTCCCGGAGATCACGTAGAGCTGGATCCACATCTGCAATCCTTCTAATGAGGTCCGATCGGAGATTGTCCACACAGGTTACCTTATCTGAAGAGAGAAAGGCACAACATAACTAATGTCTAGAGGTGGATACGATTAGCTTTTTTATTTTGTATTGTTTTAGCTCATGTGGCTGTATTATGTTCTGTCATGTGAGAGAATCAAGCAGATTGCGTTAATTACACTCGGCTGAAACTCTGCTGCGAGGGTGAGCCAAGTATCACCTCCAAGTGTGAGCAGAGTGTCATCTGCTGCGAGAGTGAGCCAAGTATCACCTCCAAGCGTGAGCAGAGTGTCATCTGCTGCGAGAGTGAGCCAAGTATCACCTCCAAGCGTGAGCAGAGTGTCATCTGCTGCGAGAGTGAGCCAAGTATCACCTCCAAGCGTGAGCAGAGTGTCATCTGCTGCGAGAGTGAGCCAAGTATCACCTCCAAGTGTGAGCAGAGTGTCATCTGCTGCGAGAGTGAGCCAAGTATCACCTCCAAGCGTGAGCAGAGTGTCAACTGCTGCGAGAGTGAGCCAAGTATCACCTCCAAGTGTGAGCAGAGTGTCATCTGCTGCGAGAGTGAGCCAAGTATCACCTCCAAGCGTGAGCAGAGTGTCATCTGCTGCGAGAGTGAGCCAAGTATCACCTCCAAGCGTGAGCAGAGTGTCATCTGCTGCGAGTGTCAGCCAAGCGTCATCTGCTGCGAAGGTGAGCCAAGTATCAGCTCCAAGCGTGAGCAGAGTGTCATCTGCTGCGAGTGTCAGCCAAGCGTCATCTGCTGCGAGGGTGAGCCAAGTATCAGCTCCAAGCGTGAGCAGAGTGTCATCTGCTGCGAGTGTCAGCCAAGCGTCATCTGCTGCGAGGGTGAGCCAAGTATCATCTCCAAGCGTGAGCAGAGTGTCATCTGCTGCGAGGGTGAGCCAAGTATCAGCTCCAAGCGCCAGCCGAGCGTCATCTGATGCGAGCGCGAGCTGAGCGTCATCTGCTGCGAGGGTGAGCCAAGTATCAGCTCCAAGCGCCAGCCGAGCGTCATTGATGCGAGCTGAGCGTCATCTGCTGAGAGGGTGAGCCAAGTATCAGCACAAAGCGTGAGCAGAGTGTCATCTGCTGCGAGTGCGAGCGTCATCTGCTGCGAGAGTCATCTGCCACGAGAGTCATCTGCCACGAGCGCAAGCCGAGCATCATGTGAGCCGAGCGTCATCTGCCGCGAGCGTGAGCCGTGTGTCATCTAGGCTTTCACATGTGAGAATCGGATCACAGCTGAAGAGAAGATGGAGAACTTAGTTTCTCCATCTCCTCCATTGCCCGTCTCTTCGTATATATCAGTGTACTGATGACATCAGACTGCAGTCCAATGTTTTGTGCGCACCCATAGACTCGTATGGGCGCGCGTAATCAGCTAATGGAGGCCTGAACTTTTTTCTTGTGCCAAAACGGCATGAGAAAATAAGTCACTGGTCAGCGCTGCCCCATAGTATAACATTGGAGCGATTGCTATCTGATAAAACATCAGGCAGCACTTGTCCGATGTATACGCTCATGTGAGCGAGCCCTAACAGACGTACAAAAAAGACAAGGTCGAAAAAAAAAAGGACCACAGACAATACATAATACTAAGAAGAAACTTGGAAGATATGTAAACTACTGGAGTTTTACAGCAGGAGAGTAATAATTACTGCCCTGCCATGACAGTGACAAAGAGAAAAGCAAAGTCCATGACGCCAGGGTGCACTTAATATCTGCTTGCCGGTAGATAGTGCGGATAACAGCGAGGACACAGGAGCAGCTGCAAGCATTTGTTTGGAGGAATACGCAGACTAATGGTTCTTGAGGTTCCCGTTCTTATGTAGTCACTCTCCTGGAGGAGGTGGTTCCAACCTTGGATTAGTGCAGCGCCCACAACACCGCCCTTTTTTCATTTTTAGATTACCTAAAAACTATCCGTTTTTTCAGCTGCTAGCCCTACAGTCATAAAGCCTATGCACCAAGTGCAAGGGCTGCCAAAAATTAAAAAGGAGGCACTCCTACACAACCTGGAAGAGACCATAGGGAATCAGATCTGGTAGGAATGGCAGGGACGCAGTACAGAGGCACACACAGATTCTCAGTCCAAAACTCACTGTTGTATTCACACTGGTAGTAAACAGAAAAAACAAACTTGCTTCACACAGGCAAAGAAAAAGTCCAACTTGTCAAACAGCATATGACAGGTCCCGTACGTGCCAGTCCAGAACCTGCTTCTGTGACGCCCCTGGACTGCTCTTTATTCTTAGTGCAGGACTCAACCCCTCTTGGTTCCGGGTTCCCAACTTGCAGTACTGCCTCCATCAACATCCAAACATCCCAGTCACACCTCGCACCACACCCTGTCAGGCACAACAGTGGGCTGCTAAGCTGGAATAGGGCCGCCAACCTAGGGGTCAGGCAGGGAGGAGGGAGGTGACAAGTCACTTTGTAGCTTGTGTAGCTCGGGGACAAGCTACGTTTAACCAAGGGGGAATGTGACGTCCCTGGACTATAAGATCGTCACAGGGTATTGCACAATTTTCCTTTCCGTGCAGTACCCATCTCCTCCTTGGTTCCAGGTGCCACCCAATGGTATTGCTAACACCAGCATGCAAATCCAAGTCACACACACCAGCGGGTAAGTCCTGTGGAGAAACTTCCGCCCACCTTAGAGTCAGGGAGACTGGGAGGGGAGGTGACTGGGCAGTCATCAGCAGAGGAGCAAGGATAGTAGTAGCTCTCAGGGAGAGAGCAGGCTGGGGAGTTGGAGCTCCCAGGACAGTGAGGCAGCAGCCCTCAGAGCGTGAGGGGCTGAGGGGTTAGAAGCTCCCGGAAGGTCGGACTAGACTAGAACACACCAAGCAATATCATTGGGAACGGTCACCTGGACGTGCTTCCCTCCTCAGCAGCAGCGGTACTGCAGGACTTTTGATTGAATTACAGTCTGTGTTTACTGGCCTTCCAAAACAGCAACAGCCTCAGCCAGCAGTAAGACTACCAATTGTGAGTTCCCTTCTCCCTGCCTTCCAACCCCCCTTACATTTAACGGCACTCACTTACCATCACCGAGCTCTGGGGCATTTTCCCTACCAGTAGAGGGGTTAAACACCAAGCTGCACCCTCTATCGCTCCCAGGTACTCCCAGCTGCAGCGGTGGTACTTCACTTTACCATACACCAAGGGTGGCGTCACGAACTTTAAATACACCATCCCCTGTAAATACCCCCTTCATTTGAGTGGCCGCACGACCCCCGGGTCCGGATGCCCCTCAAGCCACCGCGGATCCGAGCAGCCCGGCTGCTGACGTGGGGGGCGACACACCTCCAGTGGTAGCCCTCGAGCAGTGAGGAGCTAGGAGGGAGCGTGTGGCTCCCGGGGAGGAGAAGATTGGGTTGCAGACTGTGGTCTAGACCCGGAGGAGTAGGAGACCTGATCGCGGGATATTGGGACTGGGTGCCTGGCTTAGTCTCAGAGGATGGTCAGCAGAAAGTACAATAGCCGGTCTGGGACCGAAAGCACGCCTGGGTACTGGACTCTAAGTTCAGCAGAGGCTTCAAGCGACCCGGCAATTAACCTGCGGAGGATAGGGCCTTTATGGACTGTCCCCATGAAGCTCAGAGAGAGATCGGGGGCACTAGCGCAACGAGGGGGATAGGGCTTTGCAACCAAACCAGCCCACTGAAATCCCAAGCGTGAGCTCCTGAGAGCACAGCTCCTTCACACAAAAAGTGGGGAGCCAGGCCCGGACAGCTTCAGGCTTAAGGGACACTTGGACACTACTAAAATTTGTGCACGGAGGCATGCTCCGGACCATCAGGCAGTACTGCAGGTAACGGAGACCCAGCCTAGCTCCCCCAAGAGGGCAGCGGCACCCAGAGACTTGGTTTACCCTGTTGTCAGCATCTGCTTTCCTTCTGAGCGAGTACCTTTTCACCCCCTGCTCCATGCGAACCTGCGCTCCCCTGCAATCCCCCCCCCATCATCGAGAGTCCCAGGGCCTTCCCCTACCCGTGGAGGGTAATGTCATCTGGCTGCCCCATTCAATCACCCCAGGTACTCCCACTGGCAGTACTCCCAGTGTGGCGTCACAAACCATTTAATCCCCTGTAAATAATCCATTACATTTTAGAGTGACCCTGAGCCCCCGGGTCCGGAGACCCTCGATCCACAAGTAGCAACACCCGGATCCGAACGGTTCGACCGCTGCTGGGGCGGTACACCTCTAAAATTTCTGGCGTCACGAACAGGATACAGACTGGACCCACTAACCTGGGTGACGTGTGCCTTGAAAATCCAAGCTGTGGTGTTAAAAATCGCGTTCCCGCCATCTTTGGTGCCAAAACGCCATTTTCCAGACAAAAAGTGCGCAAAGCTGGAGCACCGCCCTTCATCCTGAGAGTGTGGCCAGAACCGGAAGTTCCCACGGTTCCCCAGCGTGAGTGGCCGGCGAAAACTAAGGGGGTGTGATGGCATGTAGCAGCAGCGGAAGTGGAGCAGGGATGCCAGGACTGAATCAAGATGGCGGCAGCACGAGACTGGTCACCAGAGCGTGCTGCTCCTGGGACCGCGGCCTGGATAGAACAGGAAACAGAGCAACTCTGCAGGAGGATGCAGACGCAATGCCTCTATATCCTGGACCATTGGAGGGAAGAGATGAGGAGCCTGGCAGTGGCGGTGCAAGCCCGTGAGATATAACTCCCATGCGAGGAGCGGGTAAGCAGTTACCCAGTCCTGGTTGATCCGGCCTACCCGACCACGGGATCAGGTCTGCCCCCGCCCGTTGCAAGCATCCAGCCACCATCACCCTCACCCTCGGCGGACACCGAGCCGCTACCCCTAACACCGGCAGCGGAACCTCCAGTCCCCGTCTACGAGGCGGGTTGATGGGATCCAGGATGTTGGGACTGGACTGTCACAGGAAGAGGCTGCAACAGAGTAGGTTGAGCCTCCGCTACTAACGAATCCGGTAGCGTTCCATAGTTCAAATGATGAACTCTAACTGTTTAGTAACGTTTAAGGAATGTGCCTCCCTAATGTGGGATGAAAATCTTGTAAATAAAAGGTTTCCTTTTTTCTTAAAGTTTTGCAAATACATCTCTGGATGTCCTGTAGCTCGGGGACGAGCTAAGTTTAACCAAGGGGGAACGTGACGCCCCTGGAGTATCAGGTCGTCACAGGGTACTGCACAATCTGCTCTTCCGTGCAGTATTCTGCCTCCCTCTTGGTTCTGGGTCCCTATTTAAGTGGTGTTGCCTCTAACGGCAAATCAAATCCTAGAAACACTCTGCACCACACCCACCTGACACCAGTGGACTGCTTGAGTGGAATAGAGTCGTCCATCTGGGGGGTCAGGGAGGGGAGGTGAGGAGAGTAGATAGTCTGTCTGTGAGTGGAGAGAGAGTTGGAAGTAGCCCTCAAGCTGAGGGGAGCTCAGAGGAAGTCGGGAGTGGTGACAACTGAAGTAGCTGCCTAGGTTACAGACGGTGTGGTCTGGGCCTAGAAGAGTCGGACCCCTGGTTGCAGGGGATTGTGGAGAGGTGCTCGGACCTGTCAAGGAAAACGGCCAGCAGCCTAGCCCTATCACCGGTCCGGGTCCGAAGGAACGACGGGGTACATGGACCCTAGGTCGGGGAGTAGCTTCAGGCAACCTGACAGAGAACAGAGCCTTTACGAGCCGTTCCCACCTGCTCCAGAATCGGGGCATTAGCACAACGAGGGGGATAGGACTTTCCAACCAAACCGGTCCAGAAATTCCTAAGTCTTAGCCCTGAGAGCAAGCTCCCATACTTAGCCATAGTAGGGAGCGGGGCCCGGCTAGTTCCATTCTACCGGGCCATCAAGTTGAAGTCAAAACTAAGTGCCAGGAGGCAGGTCACGGATCACCAGGCAGCACTACTTGGGGACGGGACCCGGACGAGCTCCCCTCAGCGGCAGCGGAACCCAGAGACTTGGTTTACCTGGTTGTCAGTGTCTGCCTATGAACTGAGTACAAGAGTGACCCCTGCATTCCCACGACACCCCCTCACCGAGTCCCTAGCACCCCCTACCCGTGGAGGGTTACAACACCTTGCTGCCCCCGCACCATTACTCCCAGGTACTCCCACCGGAAGCGATGGTACTCCCAATTACCACACACCAAGGGTGGCGTCATCAACTATAACTCCCCTGTAAATTCCCCCTTTCACTCGAGTGGCCGCATGACCCATGGGTCCGGAGACCCTCGAGCCACAGCGAACCCGGATCCGAGCAGCTCGGCTGCTTCCATGGGGGCGGTACAGTATCACCCACACACACACTGATTGTGAACACAGGCGTTCGACCCACCTGCCTGAGCATGCTGGTGGTGGTCAGGCTGATAATGGTCTGGCCCCTACTAACTTGGTACGGCACAAGTTGCAAATCACCACTTTCTTGTCTTCTGCAGTTTCTGTAAAAAAAAGTGCCAAACTGGGGAACACCTAACCCTTGGCCTGGGATCTGACCATGTGTGGGTGCTCTCGAGAACAGATGCTTGCCTTCTTCCTCTGGCCACCTCACTGCCTCTTCCTGCCTGTTACACTGCTCTCTGCGGTGCTGTACTCTCTCTGCATGCCACCTTGTCATGTTAGGTCATTAACTTCATCATCCACCAACTCATCTTCCACTTATGCCGTCTGGAACTTCTCCTGACTTGTAGACTTAATATGACTTTTTGGCAACTGTGTCTCATCATTCACCTCTTGAGACAGTAATTGCTGTTCCCCACCATCGGCTTCTAACCGTGTCTGCTCAAATATTTGGGCATCACCACACACAAATCACCTCATGTCTCTCTTGAAACATGCACAGTGAGAGGCTAGAAGAAATCATAAATGGAAGGTAAAGAGCTCCTCGGAGTATCCAAGTGTGGGGGTCACTTGTTGACTCATCATGGTGGGAGGACGGAGGATCACAGTGAGGATTATGTGGTCCTGACTCTTGACTAGTTAGACTGGACTGTGTGGAAGACATGGTGGTGCTGGGAAACAGACTGGAAGCATTAATGGCTATCCAGCCACAACCTGCTCACACTGTTCTGGCTTCAATAGTGGGTTCCCAGACCCCCTGAAAATTGGGACAGGACGCCAAGTCTAGATGATGCATGTGTTTCGTGTGTTCCCACAGAAGGCACAATTTGCCCTGGCCCACAGCTTCTGCATGGACTACCATCACTGGCACATCCACTTCCATGTCCCTTACTGCATACTTTGAGCATTTTAAATTATGTAAACTGGTAACCGTGGTATTATTAAGGAACATAATATATTTAAATTGGCCCTGAAAGGACTTTTGGTTGTACATGGCAGCACCAAGGACTGTGAACACAATAAACCCTGCCTATATAACTGTGACGCCCTGGCCTATCAGGTCGTCACAAGGGTGCCGTGCAATCTGCCCTTCTGCATGGTACTCGCTCTTCCTTGGTTACGGGTCCTGTCGCTTTGGTGTTGCTAAAAACAGGTATACACAAATCCTGAGGAACACTCTGCACCACACCCACCAGAAACCCATTGGGCGACCTGAGGGGAATAGGGCCGACCAGATGGAGGGATCTTAGAACGAGGGCCAGAAGTGTCAGGAGCAGTCAGAGTAGTCAGTGAGCCGTGACAGGCAAAGGTCACGCTGCGGAGCTGGGCTCCTGTACCCGTCCCAGGTGCCAGATGTTGGCCTGGCCTGGAAGGAGCTGGAACCCCGGTCGCAGGGGGTAGTGACAGGGAGCATGGTACTGCAATGGAGGGCAGACCGGCGGCCTTGTGCTACAACCGGGCAGGGGCCAGGGCACAGCAGGGTACGCAGACCCTAGGCTGGAAAGGAACTTTATGCAGCCCAGTAATTCACACGACGAGGACGGAATCTTCACGAACCGTTCTCCACCCACACCAAAATCGGGGTACTAGCGCAACGAGGGGGATAGGACTTCCCAAAACCGTCCAGAAAATCCCAAGCGTGAACCCTGAGAGCAAGCTCACCCTGCTAGCCACGCAGATGAGCGGGACCTGAGTAGTTTCAGGCAAAAGGGGTACACACAGAGTAAACACTGTGCCAAGGGACAAGGCTTCAGACCAACGAGCAACGCCAAAAGGGCACAGACCTAGCATGTTCAACCAAAGGTTACAGGGCATTCAGGATTTTGGTTTACCCGGTGTCTGTGTCAGTGTGAAGCCCCACAGGTGCGGTGTAGCGGTGCATTCCCTTTAGGGACTTCACGTGATGGGACGGTCTGGTCACAGGTAGGGAACCTTCGTTTTGGGATTATCGTGACGCCACTTTCAGAATTGCGGTCAGTGGAGACCGCCACTGCAGATTAAGGGATGCCTGGGGCTGATGGTGGGTGCAGTCAGTTGTAATAGCCTCTTGAGAGTGAGGCAAGCCCCAGGACCCTGTGTAGGTATGTGGAACCACAAGGCGCAGAATAACTCAACACAAGCAGAATGTCTTTCAGGGGTTTTACTCACTGTTGGTGGCAGTGGTGAGTAACCCGGGCATAGCTGGGATGAACCAGGCTGGAACCAGGCGTCCTTCAGGCTGACTAGTGAGGATGGCTACTGACTCGCCCTCCTTAGCCCTTTGGTGGTTTGTGGCAACCCCGACTTGCAGTCCCTACGGGGGTCACCCAGGGAAGTTACTGCTCCCCTCGTTTCGGCCCGTTTGCTTGTAGCCTGGACCAGGTCACTCCGGCTGCTTGCCTCCTGTGAGCTATGGGCCCTCACTCTGCTACGTGGCTGCTGACTCTGTGGTGTTGTCTTGAGGGTTTGAAGTGCCCCCTCAGGCAAGTTTGCCAGAAGAAAGGTGGATCTATCTACACTGGGACCTGTTACCAGTTTGGGCCTGGTTACTCCCTGGCAGTCCCCTTACTTTGCCACCCCGTTGCTCTCTCTAGCCTTGGGTGGATTTCGGGCGGCACTACCAGGTGACCGATCTCCCCCGTCAGTAGTCACTGCGCGGACGCTGTTAGACTGCAACAGCTCCAGGATCTGCTTCTGCTCTCCCCGAGCTGCGCACTAAACCGGCTCACTCGTGGGTTCTGCACTTCTGCTCTCTCTGAGCTCCACACTAACTACCTCAGCTCACTCCTCTGTTCCTTTCCCAACTCGTGCCTGCCTACGCCACCTAGCAACCAGGCTCTCTACCACACCCCTTGAGTGGACATGGAGGCCACACCCCCTCCTGGAAGCTCTCAGGAGTCCTCCAAAAAGGTACATGTGTGAGACCTGATAACTATGCGCCTGTGTAGTCACACCTAGGTCAGCCTTCTGGATTACCTGTATTGTACTGCCCCCAGCATGGGTGCAGTACTCAGTGGTGCCTGACCAGGTCAGGGGCGCCACATCAGCATCTCTGGACTGTGTGATTACGTTGTGCCCCTCTTCTTCCGACGGGTCCCCAATCAGCCATCACCGAGCCCCGGGACACATTCCCCCTGCCCACGGAGGGGTTAACATCACAAGCTGCCATCCCATCTCTCCCCAAACGCAGCAGCGGTGGTATCCCGCCTTACCACGACCCGTGGGTGGCGTCACGAACACTATCCAACCCTTTTCACCCCCCTTTTGTAAAAAATCTTTTCCCCTCTTTTCCATTTCGAGCAGCCGCGCGACCCCGCCTCGGGTCCGGAGACCCCTCGAGCCACTGCGGATCCGAGCAGACCGTCGGCTGTCGCGGGGGTGGCATATAAAACACAGTCCCTTTGTAGAAGGGATGGCGGGGTGCGGTGGTAGTCATAGTAGCCATAGCGGGTACACAATATGGCCGCAGCACAGCCCTGGGTCAGCATTCTGCACCACCGCCTCCATCCCACTACAGAAGAAGGGTTGCTGGAAGTTGTGGTGTGGGACGTGTATTTTCATGCCAGGACCAGTTTTCGTTTCTTCTGGGACACTTTCCATGCTTCTTAAATGTTACAGGGGTCACAATTACATCTGGTATTCTTACGTCAACCATCCACTCCGGTACCCCATCGGGGTTGTCCATAGCAACTGGAGTCACATAATTTACCGGCCACCAATTTCCATGGTACTTGAGCCTCCAAGCCCCTCATCCCCTCATTCATCTTCATCCATTGGGAAGATTCATATAGTCCCTCAGGGGTCCGTGTCCCACCCACAGGGATTAAGTCTTGACGGCGGGGGGGGGGGGGGGGGGGGTCCCTGGTGACAGCACTTCTGTCCCAGTTGTCAGGACCTACTCCCTCTGCGGAGCCCACTGACCTTCAACCTGGTGAGGGGGTTCTTTGGGTATGCGCCAGGAGGTAGCCACCATCCAGACTTCACCCTTTTGGGACGTGGTTCGGTCAGCCCACCTCTCACCAGGGCCCCACGTGTCCAGTGTCGGGACATGACCCAGCGGGTCTGAATTACTTCTCCTGGGGGCTTCTCCTCACACATCCCATAGGTGTGGTACCTCTACGCTGCTCTCTGGGACTCCTCTACACTTTCCTGTAAGCTTCCCCTTTTTGTACCCAGTGCTCCAGCCCACTAAGGCTACTTTCACACCAGCATTTTTTTGCCGATCTGCAAAAAAACGCAAACCACATTATGACCGGATCCTTTACAAATGCATTGTCAGTTCATTGCATTTGCAATGGAATCGTGGCGATATGCGGTTGCATGCGGCATACACTGGATCCGTTGCTTTACGGTATTTTACCTTTTTTCAAAAACGCTACTTGCAGCGTTTTTGTCCTCCAGCAAAATACTGCATGTCAATGGATCCGGTGTATTGCGGCGGTACCTGCAATGTCTTTCAATGGGCGCCGGATCCTTCTGCAGTCTGCACCGGAAGTCGCCGTATCCTGATAGCCACAGGATCCTCTTGTCTGTACTGAGCATGCCCAGAAAGCAGTCTGGCATGGTCAGTACAGAAATCTCGCATTATCTGCTCTTGCGCGGTCACAACAGAAGAGGAGAACAGCTGATCAGAGGACTCCGTGCAGCTCCAAGACACCTGCCAGCGCCAGGTTGAAGAAGACAGAAGAAAGAAGAAAGACGACTAGGATCGTGGAGGGGTGAGAGGTAGGAATAAAGATGGAGTTCCTAAGTGTGTGTGTATTTATCTCTGATAAAGTATTTTTTCTCTGTGTGAGGTCTTTTTTTAACCCTTTATTGGAGATTCTTAATGGCCGGGTCAAACTTGCCTGACATTAAGAATCTCTGGCTTAATACCAGCTAGTAAAACAAAGCTGGTATTAACCCCGTATTACCCAGAGTGCTACCTGGCACCAGAGCCGCTGAAGAGTTGGATACAGCGCCAGAAAATGGTGCTTTTATGAATGCGCCATTTTCTGGTGTGGCTGCAGACTGCAATTCGCAGCGGGGGCCCCAAAAGCTTGGGCCACCCTGCACTGCGGATTCCAATCTCCCGCTGCATAGTTGTACCTGGCTGGACACAAAAATTGGGCGAAGCCCACTTCAGGTTTTTTTTTTGTTTTTTTTTTAATTATTTCATGAAATAATTAAAAAAAGAACTACCCTATATTTTTTGGTTCCTATCCGGGTAAAGATAGGCAGCTGGGGGTTGGAGGCAGCCCGTACCTGCCTGCTGCGCCTGGCTAGCATACAAAAATATGGCAAAGCCCGTTTTTTGGCAAAATTAAAAAAAAAAAAAAAAAAAAAAAAAGGGGGGGGGGGGGGGTGGGGTTTCTTCCCTGGATTTTCCATTTCCAGTGAAGGTAACACGAAGCAGTGGGGTTTGCAGACAGTAGCTGCTTGAGTTAGGCTACTTTCACACATCCGGTTTGAGCAGTGCGGCTCAATCCGGCTGTGAAACCTATGCAACGGATGCGGCGAAAACACCGCATCCTTTGCATAAGTTTTTACATACGGCCCGTCCGGTTTTTTTTCCGGTTGCGGCACGCTACTGAGCATGCGCAGTGGAAAAAAACGCATGCGGCGGCCGGATGCGTTTTTTTTCGCATTGCGCCGCATCCGGCATCCATAGGCATGCATTGAAAAATGCGCCGCAGCGGCCGGATGCGGCGCGATGCGTTTTTTTTGCCGGACAAAAAATGTTGCAAGCTACGTTGCCTCCGGCCGCCGCTTTAACTAATTTTGCCGCATCCGGAAAAAAAAACGGATACAACGCAAAGCCATCAGGTACAATCCGGTAACAATGCAAATCTATGGGGATAAAACGGATGCGGTACCGGATCTGTTTTACCCGTTTTTTTCCGGATTGTACCTGATGGAAAAAAACTGATGTGTGAAAGTAGCCTTACCAATAGAAAATGCAGCGGGAGCACATGCATTTTCCTTTTTTATACCACTAAGGCTAGTTTCGCACTTGCGTTGAACAGCATCCGTTGCATTGCGTTGTGTGATGGATGCAACGGATGTGTTACATTTAGTGGCACAACGGATGCTGCAAAACAACGGAAATCTGTTTTTTTTTTAACACAGTTTTACCGGCGGCAGACTATTGTGAACGATCAGCCGATCGCTCACAGCAGCCGGCCGCCGGGTCATCAGCCGATCGCTCACAGCAGCCGGCCGCCGGGTCATCAGCCGATCGCTCACAGCAGCCAGGTCATCAGCCGATCGCTCACAGCAGCCGGCCGCCGGGTCATCAGCCGATCGCTCACAGCAGCCGGCCGCCGGGTCATCAGCCGATCGCTCACAGCAGCCGGCCGCCGGGTCATCAGCCGATCGCTCGGCCGCCGAGAATGTGTGCGGGGGACGGAGTGCGGGGTGGGTGGAGCACAGCGGGGCCATGGCGCTGAGGACAGGCGAGTGTGTGCGTGTATACATGCGGAGTGGAGTGCGGGAGGGGGCAGAGCCAAGCGGGGATTTATTGGGCTCCTTGCACACGTAGCCAGGGTAAATATCGGGTAACTAGGCAAAGCACTTTGCTTGGTTACCCGATATTTACTTTGGTTACAGATGCAGGGAGCCAGTGAGAGCATGCGCAGTGAAATACTAAGGATTCCGCTGCTCAAAAAAAACGTTGGGCTGAGCACACCGTGGCCATCTTGTGACCGTTTATCATAACACACATATTAATACAAAATACAGCACACTGGATATACAGTTCATCTGCATGTCTAGGATGGGCTGAGCCCTGCACCCCCTTACATTCCGCCCTCCTTGGAGCTTGGCCTCCCGAACAAGCATGCTCCAAACCTGCAAGACACCGAAAACAGAAATCCATTCTCCACAATGATACAATTACACTCTCTTCACAATACCTGCAATAAAACTGATTTTCAACTTTGCACTTTCCATAAAAACTTTTTCTCTAAAACTTTTTCATTTCCTAACAGTCCAGCTGCTGCCGTGACCCGAGGGCCCACCCAGCAACACCTCTGACCCGTGGCCCTTTAAGAGCCCGAGTTTTCAGGGGCTCACACTCAGGAGTCCATTTACCTGAGCAAATACAATAAAACAGACGCAGGAGGCTCCGATCACATCGAGTCCACTTCTCCCGGGTACAGTCCTTAAAACGTTGCAAACAAGTACGGTGACTGCAAAAAAACCCCAGAAAAATCAGCCGTAACCGAAATGGGCAAAGTAGCTTATGCGGGCTTTCAGAGTTGTCAGAACTCCTTTCTCCAGCAGCACCCCGGGCCCGACTAACCCTTCCACCTTCCAAGTTCTCCCTCCTTTTTCCTCAGCAGTCCCCTCATTAGCCCAGGGTCGCCCGGCGGGCAAAGTCACAATTCCATGGGCGCCGGATAAAGAAGTCAGTCCTTGGGACTTCGATGCTCAGACAGTCCCAATAATCCAGCAGGGGGGAGCAAGGCAACTTGGAGGGAGAAAACTATAAAACTATATCAGATTTCGGCCGCTTCTCTGGCCCTAACATAATACAGGCCCCTTAGCTTTGCACCCGCATAGCAGGGGATGTGTACAAGGGAGGTTAATGTTCGTGACGCCACCTGCGGTGTTGCGGCAAGGGAATAGGTGCTGCCACTGCTGATCAGAAGGGACTGGGGTTGATGGATAAGGTAGCTGTGATGGAAATCCCTCCGCAGGTAGAGATAACCGTGGCCCTCGTGGTGCTGGATGAGGTGAACAGCGCTGAAAGAGGAGACGACACAGGAATGGTAAAGCAAAGTTCTCTACTTACAGTAGCTCTGGGGGGGACAGCTGGTTTCAGTCCCCGGGACTGTCAGTGCCACCCTGGTGATCCAGCAGCTCTTCCTTTAGCACTCTGTGTGTATGGTGGGATCGGAAGCTTGAAACTTTGGGGGTCCCCCGGCTGTGATACAGCAGTCTGTCCGTTCGGCTGGCAGCTTAGACCCGGTAGAGCCAGTACCTGAAGTCCCCGAGTCCTGGTCCGAAATACGTTGCTGCAGTCACCACTGGATCTAGTGGGTCAGTGGGGTCCGTGCAGGTACCCTAAGTGTGCAGGTTGGTTATCAGGCTGCTTAAAACTTCTCCTGACCTAGGGCCCTGTGCCCCGTGCGTGCCTGGTTCCAGTAGAGCTTACTGCCACCCTCTTGGCTATTTCTCTCTTGCCTCAGATGTCAGCTCGCCCCTAGCCTGGCAACCGTTCGCCTGTGCCCATGGGTCACTGCTCACACGACCCAGCTAACAGCCTTCCTTCCACTTTCACTCCTCAGGCTCGACTCATTGTCCTCTCCCACCAGGCTGTCTAGTTCCCTGGACTGGCCCCACCCTGCGGGTGACCATCCCTATGGGTTCCCGACTAACAGTGGCCCCTGGTGTGGAGTGGTAACTAGGATTTGTTGTGTGTTAGGTGTTGATGGGACTGGATTCCCAGGAACCTGGGGGTAGGTCCTGCATCCTATGAGAGGGTGCAGTTCCCTGTAGTGCCCTGATGTTCTCAGTGGCCCTACACAACAACGGTGGTTGGCTTCAGGGAGCTGCTCCTTTCCCTCATTGACGTTGAACATTGTGGTGGAGTGGTCTTGCAGCTCCACCCTCACTGACTGTGGCACCTGGACATCTTCACTGCCACTGGCCTGGGGGGGGCTGCAGCACTAGCCACACTCTCCACGTTATTGCTCCAGACATTGGTGTCCGGGAGTGTTCTGGGCGAGACAACCGGCCGCTGGAACTGGCCGGGTCCTACCCCAGGGGTTACTTCATCGCCCGGATGGGCCCTCACCACGGCAAACCATCCCTGGGGGCCATGTTCTTTCACAAATCTGACTGGGTCCAAATATACCAGTCCAGGTCCATCCCGCACCAACCCCCGGATGACGTAGATTTTATCTCTGATGAGCCCATACCCCTTTTCGGTCTCCAGGTAGTGGACCACCCCGAAGGTGATCTGGTCCGCGACAGACCCCTTCTGGTCAGGCCAGCTGCTCCCTGACCCAGCGCTCCTGCAGCTTCTTGCCCCGGATCACCTCCGCTCTCCACAGAGCCTGTTGTGGGGTAGGAGAAGTGGGTGGTGGTTGCACTAACATGCCTGAGGTCACACATGGTGGCTTGGGGTCTTCCTTTTCTCTTCCACTCTTGGGGGACTTTTGGGAACCGGGGTCACTTTACGGGTTTGGCGGAGTGGGGTCAGAGATGATCCAGGGAGCCCTTTCTTAGCCCAGCCGCCTGATTCCACTTTCTTCATCCCAGGGATCTCGGTTTCTGCCACGACCGGGGGTTCCATAGGGGTTGTACCACCACCGGCTGGGTGTTTCTCCTGCACAGCTCCAGCGCATCCTCCTCCATGGCTTCAGCGGCCGGCTCGGCTGTCGCAAGTCTCACAGGGACCACCGAACCAGGCCACGATGGGCTCATCGCACCGGCCTGGCGCCTCAGCAGTTCCTCCAGACCTCCCGGATGGGCCGCGGCTCACTGCACAGATCGTATCCAGGCCCAGCCACAGGGTTGCGACTCCTCTCCGCTTGCGTCCATCCTCAGCTCACTGTGCATCTTCTTCAATTCTCCCTCCATACTCCTTGGCATTTGTCTCCACAATGGCGCTGGCTTCCTATGCCCCAGGAGGGGACTTCTTCCCAGCCGCATCTTCAGGGTTGGGGACTCTTCCGGCCACCACGCCCACTTGCATTCAGCCTCCGCCCGCAGTACTCCCCGGAACAGTGACTGGCAGGATCTCTTTTTCAGCCCCACCCCCGGGGGTTGCACTGGCGGCTTCTTACATCCCGGGGGCTGGCCATATCTTCTTGCACACCGCTTTATCTTCGCCCTGTGAGTAGGGCCAGGAAACTGAAGCTTATCCTGCCGACTATGCCATTTGTAGAAGTTACGGCGGGGTGCGGTGGCAGTGGTAGCGGGTACCGCTCTATGGCCGCAGCGCAGCCCTGGGTCAGCATTCTGCACCACCGCCTCCATTCCACTACAGGGGAAGGGTTGCTGGGAGTTGTGGTGCGGGATGTGTATTTTCAGGCCAGAGGCCAGGACCAGTTCTCGTTTCTTCTGAGCCACTTCCCAGCTGCCGACCGCAGCAGGCCCCAGTGTTCCCGAACACCACACATGGACACGTTTAACACTTCTTTACTAAACAGTTTCTTATCACGCCATCGGTGGGCACGCTTCTTAAACGTTACAAGGGTCACAATTACATCTGGTATTCTTCCTTCAGACATCCACTCCGGTACCCCATCGTGGGTTGTCCATAGCAACTGGAGTCACAGATAATTTACCGACCAGCCACTTCCCTGGTACTCGGGCCTCCGAGCCCCTCATCCCTCACTCATCTTCATCCGTCGGCCAGATTCATATAGTCCATCATGGGTCCGTCTCCCACCCACAGGGATTAGTTTTAAGCCGTGACGGGGGTCCCTGGGAACAGCACTTCTGTCCCAGTTGTCAGGACCTACGCCCTCTGCAGAGCCCACTGACCTTCAGCCTGGTGAGGAGGTTCTCTGGGTATGCGCCAGTGGGTAGGCACCCTCCAGGCCATCTGGACTTCACCCTTTTTGGGACGTAGTTCAGTCAGCCCACCTCTCACCAGAGCCCCACGTGTCTAGTGCCAGGATATGGCCCAGCTGGTCAGAATTACTTCTCCTGGTGCCTTCTCCTCACACATCCCACAGGTGTGGTACCTCCATGCTGCTCTCGGGGACTCTTCTACACTTTCCTGTCAGTTTACCCTTTTTGTACCCAGTGCTCCACCCCACTAACCCCTTCCTGCCTACCGGTACCAGTGAAGAGGCTAAGCACACCGTGGCCATCTTGTGTCCGTTTACCATAAGACACACATTATAGCAATACAGCACACTGAATTTACAGTCCACCTGCAGGTCTGGGATGGACTTGGCCCTGCACCCACTTCACCTTCTCCAGCAGAACCTCTCCCTACACTATTTCTGGGTACAATGTGCCGAGCATGGCACCACGGGTCTTATATAGACCTGACGACTCGAGGTGGCCGACAAACCTCAGTAATGCCAGTAGCCACTATGGCTACAGCATTACTGTGTATGGCACGCAATACCCACCTGTTTAGTGGCTGAAAATCAGCCTCGAAACATGCGGAGCGGAAAATATAGCAAAGCACCCAAGTACCAGGAGACATGATTGGAGTATTGAGCAGTGCCGAGCACGCTCGTGTGGCGCCCCTGAGGCTTCAGTCGCCACAGAATATTGCACCTGATTTGAGGTGTAATGCTAAACCTGGTTCCTGAGGAGATCAGTCCCGGTTTCACCACATTACACACTCAAATACACACCAGGTTGCTCCTGTTCCCACTGGGAACTGGGCTAGGGTCGGGTAATAAAGGGGTCGCCGACAGAGTGGCATTTACAGGATGCCCTCAACAGGGGCCTCACTAGCTTAGGACTTGGATGGGGGGAGGTGGGCCAACACAGCAGTTAGGGAGTTCTCCAGCAGGAGAGGTGCAGATGTGTCATACGGGTGTTCTGGTGGGGAGGAGAGTACACACGGTCGCCGCAGGGAGAGTGAATCTGCTCCCTCGGGACCGGCGCCGCTCAGGATGGCAGGACCCTTGGGAAGATCATACTTCACGTTGGTATTTCAGAATATGCCTGGACGGGGAAAGTTTCACGCTTCCATGTCCCCTCAGCGCTCTACAGCACAGTGCCACATAGGATCCTGGGCCTTGCAACACGCCAGTCCCCACATCAGAACAGCGGCACCTGCAGATAAGGGAGAAGAGTACTACTCGTGAAAACCCAGGTCCCCACGTAGCTTCAAGCCTGGGGATCCACAGACAGACGCTTAAAGGAGGAATCCACCGAACACCACACACCGGGCTGACCTCTCGAAGGATTCGGGTTTGATGGAGCCCATCACAGCAAGTGACCAGTATTACCTGGGTGAGCGGCACCGCACAAAGAGTAAGGACACCTGGACAGCAATAGACTCTGACTATTACCAACGAAGACGCCCTGCGCCCACCATTACTACTCCCCTCATCATCCTTCCAGGGGTCCGCTCCACCTGTGGGGAGTGATACTATCCATAGCTGCTACCACCATCCGCCCCGGAGGACAGCGACAGCGGCCCATTCCCTGCCGCATACCACAGGTGGCGTTACGACAAACACCTCACTACTACCCCCATCATCCTCCCCCAGCCATCTTCTGTATGCCTTGGGGCAACGGAGCCGAGCTAGGCCGCCCATGACAAGCGACAGTCGACGTCTCGGCGACGAATAGGTGAACCGCCTGCCCCGTGGGGCGCTACACTCATCCATCATGAGTAGTAAGATTTTAATGAAGCCTTGTAGCTATATTACAATAACTCTCTGGATAACTAAAACAAGTACATATAAAATATGATATACTCCGTATATACAAATCTCCGCGTCTGTTATCTGACTTGCGGAGTCACGTGCTCGGCTCCACTGGAGGGTGATGAACTCACCGTTATCAATTACAGCAGTGTCCATTACTATTACCTACCTGATCAAATGGATCGAAAAGTCACCTCTTTTCCAGCAATATTACTCTATTGACAGGATGGACAGGGAGGCAGCACTGCCGGGGCCTACACCGCCGCCAGGGGGCCCACACACCGCCACCAGGGGGGCCCACACACCGCCGCCAGGGGGGCCCACACAGCCGCCAGGGGGGCCCTACACCGCCGCCAGGGGGGCCCTACACCGCCGCCAGGGGGGCCCTACACCGCCGCCAGGGGGGGCCCTACACCGCCGCCAGGGGGGGCCCTACACCGCCGCCAGGGGGGGCCCTACACCGCCGCCAGGGGGGGCCCTACACCGCCGCCAGGGGGGGCCCTACACCGCCGCCAGGGGGGGCCCTACACCGCCGCCAGGGGGGGCCCTACACCGCCGCCAGGGGGGGCCCTACACCGCCGCCAGGGGGGGCCCTACACCGCCGCCAGGGGGGGCCCTACACCGCCGCCAGGGGGGGCCCTACACCGCCGCCAGGGGGGGCCCTACACCGCCGCCAGGGGGGGCCCTACACCGCCGCCAGGGGGGGCCCTACACCGCCGCCAGGGGGGGCCCTACACCGCCGCCAGGGGGGGCCCTACACCGCCGCCAGGGGGGGCCCTACACCGCCGCCAGGGGGGGCCCTACACCGCCGCCAGGGGGGGGCCTACACCGCCGCCAGGGGGGGGCCTACACCGCCGCCAGGGGGGGGCCTACACCGCCGCCAGGGGGGCCCTACACCGCCGCCAGGGGAGCCCTACACCGCCGCCAGGGGAGCCCTACACCGCCGCCAGGGGGGCCCTACACCGCCGCCAGGGGGGCCCTACACCGCCGCCAGGGGGGCCCTACACCGCCGCCAGGGGGGCCCTACACCGCCGCCAGGGGGGCCTACACCGCCGTCAGGGGGCCCACACCGCCGCCAGGGGGGCCTACACCGCCGCCAGGGGGCCCAACGCCATGTCCACATAAGGTCAGTGAGGCAGGTCCATTTATGGCCCCATTTCTTACCGGACGGTGAAATCTGCCCCGTCTCCTCTTACATAACTTACAGGTAGAGATAGGAGATAATAGCTCCATCTGCACCTAGATGCGAGGGGGTAATATCTGTTTCTATAGGATTTAAAGAGCTTGTCCAGTTCCAGAAGTGTCTTCCTTTTTTTCCATAAATCTTGCGCTCATGAGTCTCTCAGCACAGCCATTATCTGATTTTAGCAGGTTTACCTTTCTCCATGCTTTAGCAGCAGTTCCTCGTTACTAGCCCCAGCTGTGATGGGGTTAATTGATAACTTCCTGTCTCTGGACTTCCTGTTTTCTATTACTACAAGTCCCATCATGCATTGCACTGACCTGTCAGCTGACACCTATCACATTCACCCAATCCCCTCGCTCCCCTCCTCCCTGGATCTTCAGTGTCTGCGTCTTATTGTGACACAGTCCGAGGAGAGATCACTCCATGTCTCCAGCTCCGAGCTCTGCACATCATAGGGGCATGTTCACACCCGCGCACGATGGGACCGCACTGGAAGCAATGCGATGCTGTGGAGAGCATTACTAGGGATGATCGAATAACGTAAATATTCGGACCCGCAAATATCCGACGAATAAGTCGCCGTTATTCGAATCTTCGATGCGCAATGTAAGTCTATGGGAAGCCCGAATAATTGTTATTCGGGTTTCTCATAGACTTACATTGCGCATCAAGTATTGTTGAATAGCGGCGACTTATTCGCCGAATATTCGTGGATCCGAATATTTGTGGTATTGGATCATCCCTAATCATTGCACCGCACATGACGGCTTTATTCTTCGGGTATTGATACCACCATTTATACCATTTTTTACGTTTTACCGCTTTTACACAATAAAAACAATTTAATGAAACATATATTTATTGATTCTGAAAGTCACAGTTTTCTTATTAATCCGCTGCCTTGTTTTTTGCAATCGCATTTTTATTTCCATTCGACTTTTTTCATCTCGTTTTACTCCGATTTATTTTTGCCGCCGTATGATAAAAAAGCTTTGTATTTTTACCACATTTTTTAATTATTTTTTTATGATGGTCACAGAAGGGGTTAACTAGAGTGAAAGTTTTAAGATGATTGGACGGGGAGGGGGGGATATTATCACTTTACCCAAATTCCCCCCTCCTGCACTTCTCACAGCTGAGGCTTCGTTACAGTCACATGTATTCTGCAGCCTGTGATCTGCCCTGTGCTGAGGGTTTGTTACAATGTATCAGTCAGAAGACGACGTCTCCTCCAGGTCTGATTGTAACAAACCCTCAGCTGTGAAGTGTCCGGAGCAGGGACAGGTCCAGTCTCGCTCCCACTATGAGGATTTTCTGCCTCGTTTCTGCACACATCAGGTCACTTTTTTCCATTGTGTTTTTTTTCTTTGTCTTGATATAAATCACGTTTCTTTGTTTCGGTCTCGGACAATATCTGCTCCTTCCTCCTGATGTGGTTTCCCCACGTCTAATGGGATTCTTTGAGGAAATCTGCTCAGAAAACTGCAAAAAAGCAGCAGAGGTAGAAACCAGAGCGACGTCACCGGAGAAAACGGACAAGTCACAGTCTACACCTACTGATACAGTGTAACAGACGCTCAGCTGTGTGCAGGGCGGGGCAGGAAGGGTCATAGATCCATAGTGAGGTGTAAAGTCCATGAGAACAAGATAGAACCCGACATGTTATATCGAGGAAGGAAAGACCCCAAGAGACCGGCACCAATAACCGCATATCAGGGGAGAATCCCCCCCAGACCCCGCATACAGGAAAAGGACGAGATACAGGGATGCAGCGACCATCACTGAATCCCCCGCACATAACCGGGAATATTTATCAAAAAAGAAATCCAGGACTTCAGGTAGTGTAGTGACTCAATCATTACATCACATGCTCTTACAGTAAAGAATCCATAATGTTACTGCTCTTACAGTAAAGAATCCATAATGTCACTGCTCTTACAGTAAAGAATCCATAATGTCACTGCTCTTACAGTAAAGAATCCATAATATCACTGCTCTTACAGTTAATAATCCATAATATCACTGCTCTTACAGTAAAGAATCCATAATATCACTGCTCTTACAGTAAATAATCCATAATATCACTGCTCTTACAGTTAATAATCCATAATATCACTGCTCTTACAGTAAAGAATCCATAATATCACTGCTCTTACAGTAAAGAATCCATAATGTCACTGCTATTACAGTACAGAATCCATATTGTCACTGCTCTTACAGTACAGAATCCATAATGTCACTGCTCCTACCGTAAAGAATCCATAATATCACTGCTCTTTCAGTAAAGAATCGATAATGTCACTGCTCTTACAGTAAAGAATCCATAATGTCACTGCTATTACAGTACAGAATCCATATTGTCACTGCTCTTACAGTACAGAATCCATAATGTCACTGCTCCTACCGTAAAGAATCCATAATATCACTGCTCTTTCAGTAAAGAATCCATAATATCACTGCTCTTACAGTAAACAATCCATAATGTCACTGCTCTTACAGTAAAGAATCCATAATGTCACTGCTCTTACAGTAGAGAATCCATATCACTGCTCTTACAGTAAAGAATCCATAATGTCACTGCTGTTACAGTAAAGAATCCATAATATCACTGCTCTTACAGTAAAGAATCCATAATGTCACTGCTCAGACAGTAAAGAATCCATGGTTTGCAGCAAAGTAGCCTCATAGGAAGAAGACATTAATGTTACATATTGGAAGAGCAGAGGCGCCAGAAGCACAGAGGATTTCAGAGGTGACAAAGAGTCACAAAGAAAAAAGCCGGATCTTCCCAGAGACATTAAGATAACGAGTGCCCTGATATTACAGAAGGCCACATATTAGTGACAAGCTCCCAGCTGCACAGAGGATTTCAGGAGACCTGCGCTGCTCATACTATGGAATAACCTACAAACTCTCAGAGACTCTGCTGCAACTAGGAGGCAGCGATTGTCTGCAGCTATAGGAGGCAGCGATTGTCTGCAGATATAGGAGGCAGCGATTGTCTGCAGATATAGGAGGCAGCGATTGTCTGCAGCTATAGGAGGCAGCGATTGTCTGCAGCTATAGGAGGCAGTGATTGCGGCTGACAGTATTCCCCTTCAGCTGTGAGTCACCTCTGAGGAGTCATTAGGGCGGAGTCAGCAGGGGATGCAGTGATTGGCTGCTGGTTTCTCCCTGTATAACCTGCAGCAGCTGCTCATTATCTCAGTGATTGTCTGCAGTGTTGTGTGATCCGTGCAGTGTGGAGCTGCAGCCCCAGGTCAGGGACAGAGAGGTCTGGCCTTCTCTATGGCGGGTGCACAGACTTCTATATAGGGGGAGATATGGAGGCGGCTCCATCCTTGTGTCTGGGGGAGATCTCGTGAGTGAAACATACTTGTATACATGAGGGGAGAGCATGACTGTAGTATATGGGAGCAGCGTACATGTGGGGTGATGTATGGAGGATATGGATGTATTCCCCCTCCTCCTTTGTAGTATATGGGAGCAGCGTACATGTGGGGTGATGTATGGAGGATATGGATGTATTCCCCCCCTCCTCCTCCTCTGTAGTATATGGGAGCAGCGTACATGTGGGGTGATGTATGGAGGATATGGATGTATTCCCCCCTCCTCCTCCTCTGTAGTATATGGGAGCAGCGTACATGTGGGGTGAAGTATGGAGGATATGGATGTATTCCCCCTCCTCCTCTGTAGTATATGGAAGCAGCGTACATGTGGGGTGATGTATGGAGGATATGGATGTATTCCCCCCCTCCTCCTCTGTAGTATATGGAAGCAGCGTACATGTGGGGTGATGTCATGGAGGATATGGATGTATTCCTCCTCCTCCTCTGTAGTATATGGGAGCAGCGTACATGTGGGGTGATGTATGGAGGATATGGATGTATTCCCCCTCCTCCTCCTCCTCTGTAGTATATGGGAGCAGCGTACATGTGGGGTGATGTATGGAGGATATGGATGTGTTCCCCCCTCCTCCTCCTCTGTAGTATATGGGAGCAGCGTACATGTGGGGTGATGTATGGAGGATATGGATGTGTTCCCCCCTCCTCCTCCTCTGTAGTATATGGGAGCAGCGTACATGTGGGGTGATGTATGGAGGATATGGATGTGTTCCCCCCCCTCCTCCTCCTCCTCTGTAGTATATGGGAGCAGCGTACATGTGGGGTGATGTATGGAGGATATGGATGTATTCCCCCCCTCCTCCTCCTCCTCTGTAGTATATGGAAGCAGCGTACATGTGGGGGTGATGTATGGAGGATATGGATGTATTCCCCCCCCCTCCTCCTCTGTAGTATATGGGAGCAGCGTACATGTGGGGTGATGTTATGGAGGATATGGATGTATTCCCCCCCTCCTCCTCTGTAGTATATGGAAGCAGCGTACATGTGGGGTGATGTATGGAGGATATGGATGTATTCCCCCTCCTCCTCTGTAGTATATGGGAGCAGCGTACATTGTGGGGTGATGTATGGAGGATATGGATGTATTCCCCCTCCTCCTCCTCTGTAGTATATGGGAGCAGCGTACATGTGGGGTGATGTATGGGGGATATGGATGTATCCCCCCTCCTCTGTAGTATATGGGAGCAGCGTACATGTGGGGTGATGTATGGAGGATATGGATGTATTCCCCCTCCTCCTCCTCTGTAGTATATGGGAGCAGCGTACATGTGGGGTGATGTATGGAGGATATGGATGTATTCCCCCTCCTCCTTTGTAGTATATGGGAAGCAGCGTACATGTGGGGTGATGTATGGAGGATATGGATGTGTTCCCCCTCCTCCTCCTCTGTAGTATATGGGAGTAGCGTACATGTGGGGTGATGTATGGAGGATATGGATGTATTCCCCCTCCTCCTCCTCTGTAGTATATGGGAGCAGGCGTACATGTGGGGTGAAGTATGGAGGATATGGATGTATTCCCCCCTCCCTCCTCTGTAGTATATGGAAGCAGCGTACATGTGGGGTGATGTATGGAGGATATGGATGTATTCCCCCCCTCCTCCTCTGTAGTATATGGAAGCAGCGTACATGTGGGGTGATGTATGGAGGATATGGATGTATTCCCTCCTCCTCCTCTGTAGTATAATGGGAGCAGCGTACATGTGGGGTGATGTATGGAGGATATGGATGTATTCCCCCCTCCTCGACCTCCTCCTCTGTAGTATATGGGAGCAGCGTACATGTTGGGTGATGTATGGAGGATATGGATGTGTTCCCCCTCCTCCTCCTCTGTAGTATATGGGAGCAGCGTACATGTGGGGTGATGTATGGAGGATATGGATGTTTCCCCTCCTCCTCCTCTGTAGTATATGGGAGCAGCGTACATGTGGGGTGATGTATGGAGGATATGGATGTGTTCCCCCCCTCCTCCTCCTCCTCTGTAGTATATGGGAGCAGCGTACATGTGGGGTGATGTATGGAGGATATGGATGTATTCCCCCCCTCCTCCTCCTCCTCTGTAGTATATGGAAGCAGCGTACATGTGGGGTGATGTATGGAGGATATGGATGTATTCCCCCCTCCTCCTCTGTAGTATATGGGAGCAGCGTACATGTGGGGTGATGTATGGAGGATATGGATGTATTCCCCCCCTCCTCCCTCTGTAGTATATGGAAGCAGCGTACATGTGGGGTGATGTATGGAGGATATGGATGTATTCCCCCTCCTCCTCCTCTGTAGTATATGGGAGCAGCGTACATGTGGGGTGATGTATGGATGTATTCCCCCTCCTCCTCCTCTCCTCTGTAGTATATGGGAGCAGCGTACATGTGGGGTGATGTATGGAGGATATGGATGTATTCCCCCTCCTCCTCCTCTGTAGTATATGGGAGCAGCGTACATGTGGGGTGATGTATGGAGGATATGGATGTATCCCCCCTCCTCTGTAGTATATGGGAGCAGCGTACATGTGGGGTGATGTATGGAGGATATGGATGTATTCCCCTCCTCCTCCTCTGTAGTATATGGGAGCAGCGTACATGTGGGGTGATGTATGGAGGATATGGATGTATTCCCCCTCCTCCTCTGTAGTATATGGGAGCAGCGTACATGTGTGGTGATGTATGGAGAATATGGATGTATTCCTCCTCCTCCTCTGTAGTATATAGGAGCAGCGTACATGTGGGGTGATGTATGGAGAATATGGATGTATTCCCCTCCTCCTCCTCCTCCTCTGTAGTATATAGGAGCAGCGTACATGTGGGGTGATGTATGGAGGATATAGATGTATTCCCCCTCCTCCTCTGTAGTATATGGGAGCAGCGTACATGTGGGGTGATGTATGGAGGATATGGATGTATTCCCCCCCCCTCCTCCTCCTCCTCTGTAGTATATGGGAGCAGCGTACATGTGGGGTGATGTATGGAGGATATGGATGTATTCCCCCCCCCCCCTCCTCCTCTGTAGTATATGGGAGCAGCGTACATGTGGGGTGATGTATGGAGGATATGGATGTATTCCCCCCCCTCCTCCTCCTCTGTAGTATATGGGAGCAGCGTACATGTGGGGTGATGTATGGAGGATATGGATGTATTCCCCCCTCCTCCTCCTCTGTAGTTTATAGGAGCAGCGTACATGTGGGGTGATGTATGGAGGATATGGATGTATTCCCCCCTCCTCTGTAGTATATGGGAGCAGCGTACATGTGGGGTGATGTATGGAGGATATGGATGTATTCCCCCCTCCTCCTCTGTAGTATATGGGAGCAGCGTACATGTGGGGTGATGTATGGAGGATATGGATGTATTCCCCCCTCCTCCTCTGTAGTATATAGGAGCAGCGTACATGTGGGGGTGATGTATGGAGGATATGGATGTGTTCCCCCTCCTCCTCCTCTGTAGTATATGGGAGCAGCGTACATGTGGGGTGATGTATGGAGGATATGGATGTATTCCCCCCCTCCTCCTCCTCTGTAGTATATGGGAGCAGCGTACATGTGGGGTGATGTATGGATGATATGGATGTGTTCCCCCTCCTCCTCCTCTGTAGTATATGGGAGCAGCGTACATGTGGGGTGATGTATGGAGGATATGGATGTATTCCCCCCCCTCCTCCTCCTCTGTAGTATATGGGAGCCGCGTACATGTGGGATGATGTATGGAGGATATGGATGTATTCACCCTCCTCCTCCTCTGTAGTATATGGGAGCAGCGTACATGTGGGGTGATGTATGGAGGATATGGATGTATTCCCCCTCCTCCTTCCTCTGTAGTATATGGGAGCAGCGTGCATGTGGGGTGATGTATGGAGGATATGGATGTATTCCCCCCTCCTCCTCCTCTGTAGTATATGGAGCAGCGTACATGTGGGGTGATGTATGGAGGATATGTTTGTATTCCCCCCTCCTCTGTAGTATATGGGAGCAGCGTACATGTGGGGTGATGTATGGAGGATATGGATGTATTCCCCCCTCCTCCTCCTCTGTAGTATATGGGAGCAGCGTACATGTGGGGTGATGTATGGAGGATATGGATGTATTCCCCCTCCTCCTCCTCTGTAGTATATGGGAGCAGCGTACATGTGGGGTGATGTATGGAGGATATGGATGTATTCCCCCTCCTCCTCCTCTGTAGTATATGGGAGCAGCGTACATGTGGGGTGATGTATAGAGGATATGGATGTATTCCCCCCCCTCCTCCTCCTCTGTAGTATATGGGAGTAGCGTACATGTGGGGTGATGTATAGAGGATATGGATGTATTCCCCCCCCTCCTCCTCCTCTGTAGTATATGGGAGTAGCGTACATGTGGGGTGATGTATAGAGGATATGGATGTATTCCCCCCCCTCCTCCTCCTCTGTAGTATATGGGAGCAGCGTACATGTGGGGTGATGTATGGAGGATATGGATGTATTCCCCCCCCTCCTCCTCCTCTGTAGTATATGGGAGCAGCGTACATGTGGGGTGATGTATGGAGGATATGGATGTATTCCCCCCTCCTCCTCCTCTGTAGTATATGGGAGCAGCGTACATGTGGGGTGATGTATGGAGGATATGGATGTATTCCCCCCTCCTCCTCCTCTGTAGTATATGGGAGCAGCGTACATGTGGGGTGATGTATAGAGGATATGGATGTATTCCCCCCCTCCTCCTCCTCTGTAGTATATGGGAGTAGCGTACATGTGGGGTGATGTATGGAAGATATGGATGTATTCCCCCTCCTCCTCCTCTGTAGTATATGGGAGTAGCGTACATGTGGGGTGATGTATGGAGGATATGGATGTATTCCCCCTCCTCCTCCTCTGTAGTATATGGGAGCAGCGTACATGTGGGGTGATGTATGGAGGATATGGATGTATTCCCCCCCTCCTCCTCTGTAGTATATGGGAGCAGCGTACATGTGGGGTGATGTATGGAGGATATGGATGTATTCCCCCCCTCCTCTGTAGTATATGGGAGCAGCGTACATGTGGGGTGATGTATGGAGGATATGGATGTATTCCCCCCTCCTCTGTAGTATATGGGAGCAGCGTACATGTGGGGTGATGTATGGAGGATATGGATGTATTCCCCCCCTCCTCCTCCTCTGTAGTATATGGGAGCAGCGTACATGTGGGGTGATGTATGGAGGATATGGATGTATTCCCCCTCCTCCTCCTCCTCTGTAGTATATGGGAGCAGCGTACATGTGGGGTGATGTATGGAGGATATGGATGTATTCCCCCCCCTCCTCCTCCTCTGTAGTATATGGGAGCAGCGTACATATGGGGGGATGTATGGAGGATATGGATGTATTCACCCTCCTCCTCCTCTGTAGTATATGGGAGCAGCGTACATGTGGGGGTGATGTATGGAGGATATGGATGTATTCCCCCTCCTCCTCCTCTGTAGTATATGGGAGCAGCGTGCATGTGGGGTGATGTATGGAGGATATGGATGTATTCCCCCTCCTCCTCCTCTGTAGTATATGGGAGCAGCGTACATGTGGGGTGATGTATGGAGGATATGGATGTATCCCCCCCTCCTCTGTAGTATATGGGAGCAGCGTACATGTGGGGTGATGTATGGAGGATATGGATGTAGTTCCCCCCCCCCCCCTCCTCCTCTGTAGTATATGGGAGCAGCGTACATGTGGGGTGATGTATGGAGGATATGGATGTATTCCCCCCCTCCTCTGTAGTATATGGGAGCAGCGTACATGTGGGGTGATGTATGGAGGATATGGATGTATTCCCCCTCCTCCTCCTCTGTAGTATATGGGAGCAGCGTACATGTGGGGTGATGTATGGAGGATATGGATGTATTCCCCCTCCTCCTCCTCTGTAGTATATGGGAGCAGCGTACATGTGGGGTGATGTATGGAGGATATGGATGTATTCCCCCTCCTCCTCCTCTGTAGTATATGGGAGCAGCGTACATGTGGGGTGATGTATGGAGGATATGGATGTATTCCCCCCTCCTCTGTAGTATATGGGAGCAGCGTACATGTGGGGTGATGTATGGAGGATATGGATGTATTCCCCCTCCTCTGTAGTATATGGGAGCAGCGTACATGTGGGGTGATGTATGGAGGATATGGATGTATTCCCCCCTCCTCTGTAGTATATGGGAGCAGCGTACATGTGGGGGTGATGTATGGAGGATATGGATGTATTCACCCTCCTCCTCCTCTGTAGTATATGGGAGCAGCGTACATGTGGGGTGATGTATGGAGGATATGGATGTATTCCCCTCCTCCTCCTCTGTAGTATATGGGAGCAGCGTGCATGTGGGGTGATGTATGGAGGATATGGATGTATTCCCCCTCCTCCTCCTCTGTAGTATATGGGAGCAGCGTACATGTGGGGTGATGTATGGAGGATATGGATGTATCCCCCCCCCTCTGTAGTATATGGGAGCAGCGTACATGTGGGGTGATGTATGGAGGATATGGATGTAGTTCCCCCCCCCCCCCCCCCTCCTCCTCTGTAGTATATGGGAGCAGCGTACATGTGGGGTGATGTATGGAGGATATGGATGTATTCCCCCCTCCTCTGTAGTATATGGGAGCAGCGTACATGTGGGGTGATGTATGGAGGATATGGATGTATTCCCCCTCCTCCTCCTCTGTAGTATATGGGAGCAGCGTACATGTGGGGTGATGTATGGAGGATATGGATGTATTCCCCCTCCTCCTCCTCTGTAGTATATGGGAGCAGCGTACATGTGGGGTGATGTATGGAGGATATGGATGTATTCCCCCCTCCTCCTCCTCTGTAGTATATGGGAGCAGCGTACATGTGGGGTGATGTATGGAGGATATGGATGTATTCCCCCCTCTGTAGTATATGGGAGCAGCGTACATGTGGGGTGATGTATGGAGGATATGGATGTATTCCCCCTCCTCCTCCTCTGTAGTATATGGGAGCAGCGTACATGTGGGGTGATGTATAGAGGATATGGATGTATTCCCCCCCTCCTCCTCCTCTGTAGTATATGGGAGTAGCGTACATGTGGGGTGATGTATGGAAGATATGGATGTATTCCCCCTCCTCCTCCTCTGTAGTATATGGGAGCAGCGTACATGTGGGGTGATGTATGGAGGATATGGATGTATCCCCCCCCCCCTCCTCCTCTGTAGTATATGGGAGCAGCGTACATGTGGGGTGATGTATGGAGGATATGGATGTATTCCCCCCTCCTCTGTAGTATATGGGAGCAGCGTACATGTGGGGTGATGTATGGAGGATATGGATGTATTCCCCCCCCCTCCTCTGTAGTATATGGGAGCAGCGTACATGTGGGGTGATGTATGGAGGATATGGATGTATTCACCCTCCTCCTCCTCTGTAGTATATGGGAGCAGCGTACATGTGGGGTGATGTATGCAGGATATGGATGTATTCCCCCTCCTCCTCCTCTGTAGTATATGGGAGCAGCGTGCATGTGGGGTGATGTATGGAGGATATGGATGTATTCCCCCTCCTCCTCCTCTGTAGTATATGGGAGCAGCGTACATGTGGGGTGATGTATGGAGGATATGGATGTATTCCCCCCTCCTCTGTAGTATATGGGAGCAGCGTACATGTGGGGTGATGTATGGAGGATATGGATGTAGTTCCCCCCTCCCCCCCTCCTCCTCTGTAGTATATGGGAGCAGCGTACATGTGGGGTGATGTATGGAGGATATGGATGTATTCCCCCCTCCTCCTCTGTAGTATATGGGAGCAGCGTACATGTGGGGTGATGTATGGAGGATATGGATGTATTCCCCCTCCTCCTCCTCTGTAGTATATGGGAGCAGCGTACATGTGGGGTGATGTATGGAGGATATGGATGTATTCCCCCCTCCTCCTCTGTAGTATATGGGAGCAGCGTACATGTGGGGTGATGTATGGAGGATATGGATGTATTCCCCCTCCTCCTCTGTAGTATATGGGGAGCAGCGTACATGTGGGGTGATGTATGGAGGATATGGATGTATTCCCCCCTCCTCCTCTGTAGTATATGGGAGCAGCGTACATGTGGGGTGATGTATGGAGGATATGGATGTATTCCCCCTCCTCCTCCTCTGTAGTATATGGGAGCAGCGTACATGTGGGGTGATGTATGGAGGATATGAGATGTATTCCCCCTCCTCCTCCTCTGTAGTATATGGGAGCAGCGTACATGTGGGGTGATGTATGGAGGATATGGATGTATTCCCCTCCTCCTCCTCTGTAGTATATGGGAGCAGCGTACATGTGGGGTGATGTATGGAGGATATGGATGTATTCCCCCTCCTCCTCCTCTGTAGTATATGGGAGCAGCGTACATGTGGGGTGATGTATGGAGGATATGGATGTATTCCCCCTCCTCCTCCTCTGTAGTATATGGGAGCAGCGTACATGTGGGGTGAAGTATGGAGGATATGGATGTATTCCCCCTCCTCCTCTGTAGTATATTGGAGCAGCGTACTGATGTGATATGGATGTATTCCCCCTCCTCCTCCTCTGTAGTATATGGGAGCAGCGTACATGTGGGGTGATGTATGGAGGATATGGATGTATTCCTCTCCTCCTCCTCTGTAGTATATGGGAGCAGCGTACATGTGGGGTGATGTATGGAGGATATGGATGTATTCCCCCTCCTCCTCCTCTGTAGTATATGGGAGCAGCGTACATGTGGGGTGATGTATGGAGGATATGGATGTATTCCCCTCCTCCTCCTCTGTAGTATATGGGAGCAGCGTACATGTGGGGTGATGTATGGAGGATATGGATGTATTCCCCCTCCTCCTCCTCTGTAGTATATGGGAGCAGTGTGCATGTGGGGTGAAGTATGGAGGATATGGATGTATTCCCCCTCCTCCTCTGTAGTATATGGGAGCAGCGTACATGTGGGGTGATGTATGGAGGATATGATGTATTCCCCCTCCTCCTCCTCTGTAGTATATGGGAGCAGCGTACATGTGGGGTGAAGTATGGAGGATATGGATGTATTCCCCTCCTCCTCTGTAGTATATGGAGCAGCGTACATGTGGGGTGATGTATGGAGGATATGGATGTATTCCCCTCCTCCTCCTCTGTAGTATATGGAGCAGCGTACATGTGGGGTGATTTATGGAGGATATGGATGTATTCCCCCTCCTCCTCCTCTGTAGTATATGGGAGCAGCGTACATGTGGGGTGATGTATGGAGGATATGGATGTATTCCCCTCCTCCTCCTCTGTAGTATATGGGAGTAGCGTACATGTGGGGTGATGTATGGAGGATATGGATGTATTCCCCCTCCTCCTCCTCTGTAGTATATGGGAGCAGCGTACATGTGGGGTGATGTATGGAGGATATGGATGTATTCCCCCTCCTCCTCCTCCTCCTCTGTAGTATATGGGAGCAGCGTACATGTGGGGTGATGTATGGAGGATATGGATGTATTCCCCCTCCTCCTCCTCTGTAGTATATGGGAGCAGCGTACATGTGGGGTGATGTATGGAGGATATGGATGTATTCCCCCTCCTCCTCCTCTGTAGTATATGGGAGCAGCGTACATGTGGGGTGATGTATGGAGGATATGGATGTATTCCCCCTCTCCTCCTCCTCCTCTGTAGTATATGGGAGCAGCGTACATGTGGGGTGATGTATGGAGGATATGGATGTATTCCCCCCTCTCCTCCTCTGTAGTATATGGGAGCAGCGTACATGTGGGGTGATGTATGGAGGATATGGATGTGTTCCCCCTCCTCCTCCTCTGTAGTATATGGGAGCAGCGTACATGTGGGGTGATGTATGCAGGATATGGATGTATTCCCCCTCCTCCTCCTCTGTAGTATATGGGAGCAGCGTACATGTGGGGTGATGTATGGAGGATATGGATGTATTCCCCCTCCTCCTCCTCTGTAGTATATGGGAGCAGCGTACATGTGGGATGATGTATGGAGGATATGGATGTATTCCCCCTCCTCCTCCTCTGTAGTATATGGGAGCAGCTACATGTGGGGTGATGTATGGAGGATATGGATGTATTCCCCCCTCCTCCTCCTCTGTAGTATATGGGAGCAGTGTACATGTGGGGTGATGTATGGAGGATATGGATGTATTCCCCCCTCCTCCTCCTCTGTAGTATATGGGAGCAGCGTACATGTGGGGTGATGTATGGAGGATATGGATGTGTTCCCCCTCCTCCTCCTCTGTAGTATATGGGAGCAGCGTACATGTGGGGTGATGTATGGGGGATATGGATGTGTTCCCCCTCCTCCTCCTCTGTAGTATATGGGAGCAGCGTACATGTGGGGTGATGTATGGAGGATATGGATGTATTCCCCCTCCTCCTCCTCTGTAGTATATGGGAGCATCGTACATGTGGGGTGATGTATGGAGGATATGGATGTATTCCCCCTCCTCCTCCTCCTCTGTACTATATGGGAGCAGCGTACATGTGGGGTGATGTATGGAAGATATGGATGTATTCCCCCTCCTCCTCCTCTGTAGTATATGGGAGCAACGTACATGTGGGGTGATTTATGGAGGATATGGATGTATTCCCCTCCTCCTCCTCCTCTGTAGTATATGGGAGTCAGCTACATGTGGGGTGATGTATGGAGGATATGGATGTATTCCCCCCTCCTCCTCCTCTGTAGTATATGGGAGCAGTGTACATGTGGGGTGATGTATGGAGGATATGGATGTATTCCCCCCTCCTCCTCCTCTGTAGTATATGGGAGCAGCGTACATGTGGGGTGATTTATGGAGGATATGGATGTATTCCCCCTCCTCCTCCTCTGTAGTATATTGGGAGCAGCGTACATGTGGGGTGATGTATGGAGGATATGGATGTATTCCCCCTCCTCCTCCTCTGTAGTATATGGGAGTAGCGTACATGTGGGGTGATGTATGGAGGATATGGATGTATTCCCCCTCCTCCTCCTCTGTAGTATATGGGAGCAGCGTACATTGTGGGGTGATGTATGGAGGATATGGATGTATTCCCCCTCTCCTCCTCCTCCTCTGTAGTATATGGGAGCAGCGTACATGTGGGGTGATGTATGGAGGATATGGATGTATTCCCCCTCCTCCTCCTCTGTAGTATATGGGAGCAGCGTACATGTGGGGTGATGTATGGAGGATATGGATGTATTCCCCCTCCTCCTCCTCCTCCTCTGTAGTATATGGGAGCAGCGTACATGTGGGGTGATGTATGGAGGATATGGATGTATTCCCCCTCCTCCTCCTCCTCCTCTGTAGTATATGGGAGCAGCGTACATGTGGGGGTGATGTATGGATGATATGGATGTATTCCCCCCCTCCTCCTCCTCTGTAGTATATGGGAGCAGTGTACATGTGGGGTGATGTATGGAGGATATGGATGTGTTCCCCCCTCCTCCTCCTCTGTAGTATATGGGAGCAGCGTACATGTGGGGTGATGTATGGAGGATATGGATGTGTTCCCCCCTCCTCCTCCTCTGTAGTATATGGAGCAAGCGTACATGTGGGGTGATGTATGCAGGATATGGATGTATTCCCCCTCCTCCTCCTCTGTAGTATATGGGAGCAGCGTACATGTGGGGTGATGTATGGAGGATATGGATGTATTCCCCCTCCTCCTCCTCTGTAGTATATGGGAGCAGCGTACATGTGGGATGATGTATGGAGGATATGGATGTATTCCCCCTCCTCCTCCTCTGTAGTATATGGGAGCATCGTACATGTGGGGTGATGTATGGAGGATATGGGATGTATTCCCCCTCCTCCTCCTCCTCTGTACTATATGGGAGCAGCGTACATGTGGGGTGATGTATGGAAGATATGGATGTATTCCCCCTCCTCCTCCTCTGTAGTATATGGGAGCAACGTACATGTGGGGTGATTTATGGAGGATATGGATGTATTCCCCCTCCTCCTCCTCTGTAGTATATGGGAGCAGCGTACATGTGGGGTGATGTATGGAGGATATGGATGTATTCCCCTCCCCTCCTCCTCCTCTGTAGTATATGGGAGCAGCGTACATATGGGGTGATGTATGGAGGATATGGATGTATTCCCCCTCTCCTCCTCTGTAGTATATGGGAGCAGTGTACATGTGGGGTGATGTATGGAGGATATGGATGTATTCCCCCTCCTCCTCCTCTGTAGTATATGGGAGTAGCGTACATGTGGGGTGATGTATGGAGGATATGGATGTATTCCCCCTCCTCCTCTGTAGTATATGGGAGCAGCGTACATGTGGGGTGATGTATGGAGGATATGGATGTATTCCCCCTCCTCCTCCTCTGTAGTATATGGGAGCAGCGTACATGTGGGGTGATGTATGGAGGATATGGATGTATTCCCCCTCCTCCTCCTCTGTAGTATATGGGAGCAGCGTACATGTGGGGTGATGTATGGAGGATATGGATGTATTCCCCCCTCCTCCTCCTCTGTAGTATATGGGAAGCAGCGTACATGTGGGGTGATGTATGGAGGATATGGATGTATTCCCCCTCCTCCTCCTCTGTAGTATATGGGAGCAGCGTACATGTGGGGTGATGTATGGAGGATATGGATGTATTCCCCCTCCTCCTCCTCTGTAGTATATGGGAGCAGCGTACATGTGGGGTGATGTATGGAGGATATGGATGTATTCCCCCTCCTCCTCCTCCTCCTCCTCTGTAGTATATGGGAGCAGCGTACATGTGGGGTGATGTATGGAGGATATGGATGTATTCCCCCTCCTCCTCCTCTGTAGTATATGGGAGCAGCGTACATGTGGGGTGATGTATGGATGATATGGATGTATTCCCCCTCCTCCTCCTCTGTAGTATATGGGAGCAGCGTACATGTGGGGTGATGTATGGATGATATGGATGTATTCCCCCCTCCTCCTCCTCTGTAGTATATGGGAGCAGCGTACATGTGGGGTGATGTATGGAGGATATGGATGTATTCCCCCCTCCTCCTCCTCTGTAGTATATGGGAGCAGCGTACATGTGGGGTGATGTATGGAGGATATGGATGTGTTCCCCCTCCTCCTCCTCTGTAGTATATGGGAGCAGCGTACATGTGGGGTGATGTATGGAGGATATGGATGTATTCCCCCTCCTCCTCCTCTGTAGTATATGGGAGCAGCGTACATGTGGGGTGATGTATGGAGGATATGGATGTGTTCCCCCTCCTCCTCCTCTGTAGTATATGGGAGCAGCGTACATGTGGGGTGATGTATGGAGGATATGGATGTATTCCCCCTCCTCCTCCTCTGTAGTATATGGGAGCAGCGTACATGTGGGGTGATGTATGGAGGATATGGATGTGTTCCCCCTCCTCCTCCTCTGTAGTATATGGGAGCAGCGTACATGTGGGGTGATGTATGGGGGATATGGATGTGTTCCCCCTCCTCCTCCTCTGTAGTATATGGGAGCAGCGTACATGTGGGGTGATGTATGGGGGATATGGATGTATCCCCCCTCCTCTGTAGTATATGGGAGCAGCGTACATGTGGTCAGGCATTTAGTTTTTCTTGCTATATATACATTACTGATATGAAAATCTCAGTGGATCTAATGTTTGTTTTTCAGTTTCTGGCTCCATCTTTGGGTGATAATCTGTAGATATTAGACATGTGAGAAGCTTCTCTACTGCCCCCTAGTGGCCGGTATCCTGGAGGACATGTAAGGACTGGTGGTGATCACTGATGGAGTCTATATGCTGCCCCCTAGTGCCCGGTATCCTGGAGGACATGTAAGGACTGGTGGTGATCACGGATGGAGTCTATATGCTGCCCCCTAGTGGCCGGTATCCTGGAGTACATGTAAGGACTGGTGGAGAGCACTGATGGGTCTATATGCTGTAGTGGCCGGTATCCTGGAGGACATGTAAGGACTGGTGGAGAGCACTGATGGGTCTATATGCTGCCCCCTAGTGGTCGGTATCCTGGAGGACATGTAAGGACTGGTGGAGATCACTGATGGGTCTATATGCTGCCCCCTAGTGGCCGGTATCCTGGAGGACATGTAAGAACTGGTGGAGAGCACTGATGGGTCTATATGCTGCCCCCTAGTGGCCGGTATCCTGGAGGACATGTAAGGATTGGTGGAGAGCACTGATGGGTCTATATGCTGCCCTCTGGTGGCTGAAATCCTGGAGGACATGTAAGGACTGGTGGAGAGCACTGATGGGTCTATATGCTGCCCCCTAGTGGCCGGTATCCTGGAGGACATGTAAGGACTGGTGGAGATCACGGATGGGTCTATATGCTGCCCCCTAGTGGCCGGTATCCTGGAGAACATGTAAGGACTGGTGGAGATCACTGATGGGTGTATATGCTACCCCCTAGTGGCCGGTATCCTGGAGGACATGTAAGGACTGGTGGAGATCATGGATGGGTGTATATGCTGCCCTCTGGTGGCTGATATCTTGGAGTTTTCTTGACCAGTGTACTTTCATGTCCGGTGTACAGGTAAGTGTAGAATATATTGTTTGTATATAACTTTGATCTCTGTATTTTGCCCAATATTCGGGGACATGTAGTGGTGTTGGACGTCTCCTGACCCGTATGTGCCGTGTTCTCTGTGTGATTGTGTCGGTGCGCACGTGTCCATGAGGCTTTATGGAAAGAGCAGGGATTTCAGGTTTCTATAGAAGGATCAGGTCATGGGTCACCTTGTAGAAGGCATGTTATGGTTGGGGTCTATCGGGAAGTCACTAAGTGATATGACGAGTAGATATTGTGATAACCTTGTTAATGTGTAAAATTGTTCTAAAACATATCTAAATATCTTAATTTGTGAGTGACCCTGGCCTTCATAGAGTAGAGACTTCTGTAGTACGGAGACAGGTGACAGTTGATGCTCATATAGTTCTATTCTGGAGAACTTGCAGCAGAATTTCTCTGGTTCTCGCTCCCCTCTCCTCTCCATGGACGTTTATAAGCACCAACTGTTTATCTCCATTATGGGAAAATGTCTCTTTAGTTTAATAGACATGTTAGGTGGTCTCCATGAGCTGAGGCTGAAGGATCAGTCCAGAAGGAGAAAGCAGATTTCTCTAAGACTTATTACTAAGGTTCCTCAGATTTTCGAAATGGAAAGAGTTACTCCTGAAGTTGTCAATCTCTGACCGGTTTCTGTAGGAGTCAATGATAATCATGTAGAAATTTATGACCGGCCTCTTCTCTGATTTCAGGGTCCACCCTCGTCACCATCACATGGAGACAACCCACTGAGAAGATCCACAGAACTGAGGCCTTCAGTGACGTCTTTGCTCCTCCAGTGTCTGCTGACCTGTTACATGAAGACTGGATCTCCATTCATCACAGCTACTCTGATTTATTGCTTCTTCAGCTTCTCTTGGGTGGGCTGACCCTACTGGATGCTTATGACTTTGGTTCCAAGACGTTTCCCATGAAGAAGAATGGTGAGGTGGAAAATATTGTTTAATGTGGGGTTATGGCTTGTAATCTACTGGTCCACGTACGGTGTGGTTCTGGTTGGAGATCTGGTTTGTGTATTCACCATGGACTGGTCTCCACTATATGTGGATATCTTCTTGTCTACTGCAGAGGTCGGTAAGATGAGTTCTCCCTAGACCTCTATATCCTACAGAGACCTCCGAGAAGCTTCTCGAGACAGTGACATAGACCCACTGATGGACAAAGACAGAGGGCCCATGTGCACGAACTATATATGGGCCCTTCGTAATCCAAAATATTACCATAATGCACAATTCCACATGTTTTGAATTTGGAAATGGGCAATCGCCTCTTGGGCCAGTTTGCGTCTGTACAAGCTGCACCAATATGTCCACCCTTGCTTAGACCACCAGGGTCAGATGTTGTCCACCACTGTTGTAACCTCCTACATATTACTTTACCCTACACTGGTATATTTTATGTTCTGCCATATTCTGGTCTCCTCATTGCTTGGTGGCTCATTGGGAGCACCGACCTGTACAAGTCATGTTCCTCCAGGAAACCTGAAGGAAGTGTGAAAGCTCCTCTTACCACAGCTTAGGTGACTGGTGCCACTAAATCTGTACTGGTTCCAAGGGCTCCCCTCTGTATAGACTAAACATGGTGCATCGGGGCTCCTTGAGGACTGGTATTATGATGGTTATCCAAAGGGAACCTTATGTGATGGATGGGGGATATATCATGGGCTCAACACTATGCCCTAATGTCAGCAGCTATAGTATAGGGGTAGGAGGGGGTGATCTGTCATTGCCTATACTGGTCATTCGTGGTGCTATACACTTACCGGTGCACATAGTATTTATCTATGGGGTCATTCCTGGTGGTTTGTTTGTTTGTTTTTTTTTTTTTTTTGTTCTTCTTCCCAGCCTGCCCAGAGGGTGTGAAGGAGAGGGGGAATAAGATCAGGGTCCGGACAGGAGTTAGGGTCACGCTGGAGGCTCGAACCTGGTTACCATCAAACCTACCTTCGAGATGAGGGATAGCGCAGGGTCACAAGTCTTAGGGCCAGCCAAGGGGCCCCTGTCCTGACTCCATATACCCCCATGACAAATACACATCAATGATCGCCTCCGTAGGAGAACTGAAATTGCTCCGGCGGGTACCGGCACTCCCCAAGCAATACATCAGGTCTGCAGCTCAAATTCTCAAACCTGACTTCAGAATCCCCCTGAAAATTAAACACACGACTTGGGCCTCACAAAACGGCCAGAGAATGGAGGCCCCCTTCCCCACCCCTAGAGGATCCAAAGTAAAGGGGATAAAAATGAGGTCCTGAGACACTTTAATCCCCAGACCACAATCATTGGAGGCACTTGACACTCTGTTAAACCGCTCCGGCCATAAACAAAGGATGAAGGTTGCAGTGAAAAAAACGCAGTGTGTATTAAAGCCAACAGTGCCTGCTAAAAACATGTCAGATTGTGGACGGCTCCGCCACAGGCCGAGAAACATGGCCCCAAAGGTGAAGCGGTCACCTATAAGAGAACGTTGATTTGGAGCCATAATGGTGGGTGGGGGTTTACCTCCTTCCGGTGCCGGTTTCTCAAGAAGTGGAGAGCCCATAATTACCAAATTTTCAGCATGTAGATGTGTCGCGGGCGGGGAGGGGACGCTGCGCTCACCACGCTCGGGTCCGGCGCTGCTGTTACTGCTGCTCGGTGGCTCGAGCGGTGGGCCGGATCCGGGGACTCGAGCGGCGCTCCTCGCCCGTGAGTGAAAGGGGAATGGTTTTTGAGGTTTGGGAAGTCAGTCCGTGACGCCACCCACGGTTTGTGGTGAGGTTGGGGACACCACCGCTGCTCTGGACGGGGATCCCGGGAATGATGACAGGGAGCAGCAGAGATGTTTCTCTCCCCTCTGTGGGTAGGGGGATTTGGTGGTCTCAGGGCCCGGTGATGGTGATTGAAAGGTGGATGGCGGGGTTTGGTGAGGTGCAGGGTCGCGGGGGCAGCGCGGTGCCGCTGGCTCGGTGGTACTCATTCAGCCTATAACGTAGACGGAGTCTCTGGTAAAACAAACGGCTGGATGGACGGGTCCCGCAGCCGGCTGCGGTGGTCACTCCCGGTAGGTTGGCGGTGACTCTCTCTCTCCCTGCACCTGTGATGTGTTTTCGGCTCCGATGGCTTCCCACCGATAACCCGCTCCCCAGCGGTGTATTTGCCAGAGGAGCCCCTTTTTGCCCGCAGGCTCTGGCCCTGGGAATTCTAGCTGTGGTGGTAGCTGTATTTCCCTTCACGGTTGAGCGGTTGCTTTCAGTCGGGTCTTTGCTGCTGGGAAACCTCGGAGGTTCCCGTCGCTGACGGATTTGACCGGTTTAACGGCCACTCCAAGCCTGGTCGGGGTCCATAGGCCCTGCCGAATGGTGCTGGCTTCTCTTCGCTCCCCAGTTCGGTACCGGCGGGCCACCGCCTGTCCCCGGTCCTTACAGTTATGAGTCAATCGGCCTCTCCTGCAGACGGTCACCACCGTCTGCCAACCTTGCTCTTGGGCCACGTACCCAGACACGGTCAGTCTGCTCTTGCTCCTCAACTACCACTTCACTCAACTCTCTCCACTCCACTCCAAAACTACTCGGACTTCCTTTCCTGCCTCCAGGACTGTGAACTCCTCAGTGGGTGGGGCCAACCGCCTGGCTCCACCCCACCTGGTGTGGACATCAGCCCCTGGAGGGAGGCAACAAGGATTTGCGTGTGTGACTGATGTGCCTAACCGGGGTGTGGGGTGTGTTGTTGCAGTACCTGTGATGTCCTGGCGTGTCCATGGCACCACAGATGTAGAGCCCTATGGGAAGATGTGATGCTTGTTTCTTTTTTTTTTTTGACCCAGGGGTTTGGGAACCTGGCTCTCCTGAACTGTCGGTACTAATAAAATTGGACCAACACAACCAGCGCTTTCAGATGTATGTATCCCTAGACGTCCCTGGGGACAGCAATCTCCTGGTTCGTGAGGACCTACTCCTTCTGTGGAGCCCACAGACCTTCAGCCTGGTGATGGGGTTCTTTAAATATACGCCAGAGGGTGGCCACCATCCAGGCCATCTGGACTTCATCCTTTTGGGACGCGGGTCGGTCAGCCCAACACTCACCAGGACCCCACGTGTCCGGCACTGGGATCTGACCTAAAGGGTCAGACTTAATACAAGTATTTGGGGGTCTTTCTTCTGCACAGCTACTTTAGGTGTGGGTCGCTCTACTTCCATAGGGACTTTCCTGTCTCTTCGTTTGGTCGTCCGTCCCCTCCTCCTCTTTTGTCTCCTACTCTCCTCCCACTTTAAGCCTTTCCTGCCAAGTAGACACCAGGAAAGTGGCTTTACAGAATGGCCACCTAGTAGTGGCTGAACACACATTAACCATGAATACACTGAATAAAATAGAACACTTAGTATATAACCGGTCTGCATGTCTGGGGTGGGTTGAGCCCTACACCCTCACACGTATACGGCAATCACTCGCTCCCTGGATCGGCGCCCATCACAGAATCCAGTGCACAGAAACGGTATTTACTCTATCAAGAAAGGCGTCCGGGCCTCACATTGTAGTGATATATATTGTCCCTGGTCACTGCTTCGGGGGGGGGGGGGGGTTGGGGTGCTGAGAAGTAAAAACTTACTTTGTGTGCTGAAGTTTTCCCATTCTGTGTAATTCGGAAGAAATGGACCAACACAGGCCGGTAGTTTTTTACCTTTTACTGGCTAGTCGTTATGGTCCCGAAGTTAGCCTGGTAGCAGTGGGAATCTCTCCTTGCCAGGTAGTTTAAAGGCCTTCCTAGTGCGCTCTGTCAGTCGCTGTGGCCTGAAGCAGCACAGCGTCCCTCGTCTTAGATGCTGTATGTCTTGCCCCTCGTGGCGGGCAGCATGAGTGGGATGCAGGGCCCACGTGTATTTCTGCAGCCCTGGACTCTACTTCGCCTTGGGAGTCTCTGGTGAGCCAGGAGATATGGAATCTCCTGCTGTCCAGGTTTTACTGCTGGGCTGTTAACACCTGACAGTCGAGGACCCCGGTGTCCTGATTCTTGCGCTCGGTCCTGAAAAGCTTAAACACCAGCTCTTAAAGCGACCTTTCTCGCCTCTCGTGTTCTGAGGTCTCTCTTCCTGTTCTTCTAACCCCTCCCCAGCCCAGAATGCACAGGGAAGCTCGCCCCAAACAGGACTTGAGCTCCCCCTTCTGGCCTAAGTTAGGAAGTTTTGTGTGTGCGACTGTACCGGACATGGAGATTTCCCCGCTGCTTCCAAGCATAGCATAGTAAATCTATGCAGAAAGAATGCTGCGGTGGTGTAAGGTGCCTTGGAGATCTAGGAACAAATTCACTGCCATAATGCCATCCCTACGTTCAATGCTCGTGTAGAGGCTGTTAACATCTAATGTTGCGAGCAGACAATTAGAGGGGACTTCCGGTAGTTGACGCAAATGTGAGAGGAAATCTGTATCCATGAGGCATGAGGTTCTTGGACCATGGGTGTAAGAATTTTATCAATAGTGATGGCAAGGGGTGACAGGGTAGACTCGGTTGAGGCAACTATAGGGCGGCCGGGAGGTGACTGGAGGTTTTTGTGGATCTTTGGTAGCGTGTAGAAAATTGGTGTTATTGGATAGGTTTTAATTAGAAATTCTGCAAGTTTGCGATCTATTGTTAGTCCACTACATCCTTAATTTTAATTTGTATATCCCTGGTGACCAAAAGCCAGTGTGCAGGGACCGAATGAAGCTGACGTAGATGTAATGGAAAGTCAGAGGTATCCTTCCAAGAGGACTGTATATTAGGGATTAAAGGTGTGATGACAAGAGGAGACGGGACAGAGTCAGAGGCTGCTATGGAACGACTAGGTGGACTCTGTAAATTTTTGTGGATTTTCGGCAGCGTATAAAATACCGCTATGAGGAGTTTAAATTAACAATTCCGCCAACTTGTCTATAGTGTTAATCGGAAATCTATTTTCTTTGAGCATGTGAATGCGTGATGTGGGATCCCTGGGGCCGGTAGATATGTGGTGGTGTCGATAAGTTTGTTGAGAATCTCAGTCCGAAAGCATGCCTTATCCATTACCACAATAGCCCCCCCGTTATCAGCTGGCTGGATTATGTTAAGTGCTAAAATGGCTGTATTCTCTCCTATTGTGGTGATGTTTCACATGACATTAACCCTCCATTGTAGAGTTAACCATTTGATCAATGTCTCTTGTGGCTAGTGTGTCGCCCAGGGATTAGGGGTACTCTGATCCAGGCCAAGGGGTCACTTCTGTGAGTATCACGGTGGCGTGACCCAGTCTGTGATCCCAGGCTCCACAGCAAAAACGGGATTATATACAGGGGAGATTTGGTAGTCTATGTTCCGTGGTGTGCGGTGAGGTAATGGAGCACCGTCGCTGCCGGTCACAGGATCCCAAGGATGGTAATGTGCAGCAAGGTGGTGATTTTTCTCTCCACAGGTAGGTTATGTCCCAGGACCCCGGTGTGATGGATTGGGGAGCAATGGGTGCAGTTCACAGCTTGGACCAGGTGGTGCAGGAGTACTCACAGTATAAGGCAATAACTGACACGAGTCCAAGAATTAACAAAGTTGCTGGTAGCCGGTGCCCACGGCTGTTGAGGACGGGTCCCACACCCGTGTGTGTAATTCGGGTATTTTTCTCCTGCCTGGTGTCTGTATCTTCTCCGTACACAGGAAGCGGCTGGCCTATTCCTGAGGTCCTCACTGCCACTTCTCCTAGCCCCACAGAGGAGCTGCTTCCAGACTTCTTTCCTCCTGCAGACTGACTGAAACTACACTCTGCTCTCCTAAAGCTCCTCTCTCCCCTCCTTTTTCCTGAGGAGGAGGAGAGTGGGGCCGGATTGGCTGGTGTGTATTGGTGTGGGAAACTCCCCAAAGGAGAGTGAGCTCTGCACCATAAAGATGTATGCAGACCTCTGTGACACCCTGGTTTTGCCAGGGCGGCTCACTAGTGATGTAAGTCTCTAGGGGGTTGTAGGATTTGGGATGATTAAAGCTACTGGGTAACCTCAAATTCAGTGTCTGTCTGAACTGGGTGTTATGGCCACACATGGGGTCTCCTTTTGTGGAAAAGATGGGCTTTTAGTGGTAGAGTTCTGAAAAACTCCCAAACTCCTGATCAAGCAGAAACGTGTGAAATGGAGGAGTAGGGCAAAAGGAGAGTCCTTTCTGCAGAACCTGCAGTTCAATAGGGGAAGGGTGGTAAGATGAAATGTTGTAAACGAAATTGGTCCTACCTCGACCGGCTTTGTATTTGAGTGGAGCTCTTCACTACTCATTGGGGCAGCGGCCGGCCGGATGGCTTCTTGGAAAAAGCTTACCTTTCCGAGACTGAAGAGAAACGTCCTACAAAAATTAGACTCTAAACAATGTTTACCCACATTTACATTTCTGCCAATAAGGTGCATATGATATTAAATAGGATGGTAAAAATGTAAAGTGAACGTTGGATAATATTTGATTGTATATAAATATTTAGTAAACTTGTGTCTTTACAAAACCACATTGATTCCCGGATTACCACCTATCAATCTATTGATTATGATAAAAAGATAACCTTCCTCTAATCAGACAGAATAGTGTCCAAGTATTGTATAGTTCCATACTTATTCACATGAGGGGAACAGGATTATAACCACACTGGTTGCAACAGGACCCTGTCTCTATTATATAACCACCAGGCAAAAAAAACGACATGTCCAGTATCAATCGGTTAGTTGTAGTATCAGACATTATAAGGTATCTGCATCACCCCTTATCCTATCCCCAATTATAAATAATCTCACCAGTTTGAAGATTACGTCACCTAACGCACGTTTCGTATGCTTTCTGAGAGGGGGTAGTTGCCTCTAAAGATAGTTGAGGCAGACACATCTGGGGTTCATAAGTAAAGAAACCAAACCACATTAGTCACCTCTTGCTTGTAGTTGGGCACCCCCAGTATAATCTGCAGGTAGGAGAACCTCTTCAGCATGGGGTGATCCACGGAGTGGCGCTTGTACAACCCGCTGCCATCTCCTTACAGGGTTTCATACTCTAGTGGCTCTGTCTGATATACATGAGGTGCTGATGTAGTGCGTCCTTCCACAAAGGTGATTATCTGCTTCAGGAATTGTAGGCCGCTGTACCGTAAGGAGGTCCCCTTGCTGACAACTTGCTTAAGGCAGCGCCTTTCTGAGGCCACAGCTTTTACCTGGGAGCTGCTCTTGTACCTCATGTACACACTGTAAGTGGATGGATGAATACTTGGTGAGAATATTTGTTTATGGAGCACCATTGATTCCATGGTGCTGTACATGAGAAGGTGTTACTTACAGAATACATATACAAATTACAATACAGACTGGTACAGAGGAAAGAGCACTTTCAGGTTTACATTCTTTAGGATTTTGGGGAGGAGACAGTGACTCGCCCACCCCAGGGCTGTGGGACACCCGGTGCCGGGCCGGACTAGTCCGGTGGTTGTCAGTGGTGGCTGGGCCCGGCTCCGTGGCCCTGGTGGGTGTCAGTAAAATATGTGGCTTGGTGAATAAAGTTGTGTTCGTGACGCCACCTGTGGTATGCGGCTAATAAGCCGCCGCTGCTGTGTGAGGCCTCCGGGATGGTGTTATGGCAGCAATGGTAGTACTGCTCCCCACAGGTGGAGCAATGCCCGGGGCACGGTTGGTGCTTGTAAGTGTCTATGCAGATGGAATAACAGAGGCAATTCCAAGGGTGCAGTTCAAGTTCTTTACTCACAGTTCTTGTCACAGTTGTATGGACCCTCAGACTGCTGGGACCACTGTCAGGGACCTCCGCCTTCTGGGTGATTCAGAGCGTGAAATCCGGTACCCTCCTTTTAGTGTCTCTTTCTCTGCTGTCTTCACTAGCCTTGCCTTAGTTAGATGGACTTGGCTTGGCCTCCATTACAGCCTCCAGGCTGGGGGGTCACCTGTCGGCTGATTACCCCTTTTCTGAAGGTCTGCTCTGGGTTCTGGCCCTGGGAGCTTACAACGTCCCTGGGCCTCGGTTTTTACTGTTTGGAGATTGTCTTTGCACTCCTCCAGTCTCTAGGGACCGTCCCCTGTCGCAGCTAATCACTCCACCGATGTCACTGTGGACCAGGCCACCGCAGCCTGCAGCTACTCGTAGCGCCTCTGGGCCCTCGGCTTCGGTACCCAACAAGGACTGCTCGTGGTACCTACAGGACTACCCGCGGCCCTGCGACTCCTTCTGTCTCTGCGTGGTGTCACCTGGACCTCTGGGTCCCAGGTTTTTCACCAGGAAGCGTCTCCTTCTGTTCCTCTGCTCCTGACTGACTTGGAGCCTTTCTTTCCTTTCTTTCTTTCTCCTCCTTGCCTGCCTCCAGCAGGCCTCCTCCTCCCTCCTTGCTCTCGTTCTTCTTCTCCAACTACATGCTGCTTCTCTCACTCCCTGAGGTAAACTGAAACTAACTTGACCTTCCCTTCTCTATCTACTCTCAGATGGCTCCTCCCACCTCCCCAGTTGCTAAGCTACCACCCTATGGGAGCAGGGATGGGTCTTACAGCCCCTCTCAGCATGCAGCATGGGAGGGTTGCCTGCCACTTTCCCTGGTCCCAGTATGTACCTAACAATGGGTGTAGTGTGGATTTACCAGGGAACCGGAGTTCACTCTCTTCCTCTCCCAGAATGGGGCATCACACCGCTGATGGGGTGCAATGACCTGTGGCGACGGAAGCCTCAGGGGCGCCACAACAGTAGATGGGGGGGTGTTCGGGTGGCAGTTCCGGTGCGGTGGTGACGCAGTGGGGTCATTGGAGTTTATAGGCACTTCTGAACAGATGAGTTGAACTTCTGTGAAGCTTGAGTGTAGCAGATCGCTGCCTCAACACATCAGACTAATTCCAGAAGACTGGATGCTTGGGAGAAGTCTTGGAGGTGGTTGCATGAAGAGCAAATGAGATCTTGGGAGAACCAGAGATTACGTTTTGGAAGATTAGTTCGGAGATATATGGAGGAGACGGATTATGGACAGTTTTGTAGGTCAGTGTTAGTAGTTTGAATTGGATACGGTGGAGGATTGGGAGCCAGTGGAGGGATTTGCAGAGACAAATGGGGTGATGTTGAGAGGTGGATCATTTGGGCAGCAGAATTAAGGCTGGACTGGAGAGGTGCGAGATGGTTAGCAGGGAGGCCACAGAAGGATGTTGCTGTAATCAAGGTGGGAGATGAAGAGGGCATGCACTAGCATTTTTGTAGATTGAGGTTTGCGGAAAGGACGGATTCTGGAAATATTTTTGAGTTGAAGACTGCAGGAGGTGGTGGTTGGATGTGTGGTATGAAGGACTATGCAGAGTCGATGGTCACTCCGAGGCACCGAACTTTGGGTACTGGGGAGAGCGTGATATTGCTTATTGTAAGAGATCAGTTAGGGAGTGTAGGTGAGATGGAGGAAAGATGATTAGTTCAGTTTTGGCCACATTGAGTTTTAGGATGTTTTAGATGTGACATCTGGGCCACAGAGGTAGATCTGAGTTTCATCAGTGGATAGGTGGTACTGGAAGCCTTGAGACTGAGTTGGCCCAGGCAAAATGTATAGATGGAAAAGCGTAAGGGTCACAGGACAGAGCCTTGAGGGATGCAAACAGAGGGCGGGATGAAGAGGTTGTGTATGAGTGAGACACCAGAAGTGTGGTTGGAAAGGTATGAAGAGATCCAAGGGAAGAGAGGAGCGAGTGGTCGACCGTGTCAAAGGCTAAGGACAGGTCTAGAAGTAGGAGTATGGAAAAGTGCTTGTTAGCTGTTAACAATAAGTAACTTGTGATTTTAGTCAGGGCAGTTTCAGTAGAATATGGACGGAAGCCGGACTGTAGGGTGTCAGTTAAAAGAGCTAGGAGGAAAGTTCAGCATGGACATGCTGTTCTAGGATATTTGAAGCGAACTGGAGTAGTGATATGGGGCGATAGCTGGTAGTAGAGGTTGGGTCGAGGGAGGGTTTCTTTAGGATGGGTGTGACTGTTGCATGTTTAACCTCTGGAACCTTTCCCTCTGCTTTTTAAAGGTTGAAAAGATGGGTTAAGGCTGGCATAAGCATAGTTGTGAGGTTGGGGAGGAGGTGGGATGGGGCAAGTGCGCAGGTTGTGATGTGCGCTTTTGAGAGATGTGCAAGCTCTCCTTCGGTGATGGTGGGGAGTAAGTTTATGGGGGAGAGGCAGTGGTCTGTTATATGAAGGGGTTGTGGTTGAGCAGTGAAGACTTGCCTTGTTTGCCACATAATTCAAAGAGAAGATCAACCAAAGTCTTCTGCATAGATGAGGGAGGTTGGAGGGGGCAGTGGTGGGTGAAGGAGGGAGGTAAAAGTATTGAATAACTGGGGCTGTGTTAAAGAGGATATGAGGGTTCTGAAGTAATCCTGTTAAGCAGAAGTGAGGGCCGAACGAAACGTGTGAATTGCATTTTTTTTAATGTGGTGAAATCTTCCTGGGAGTGCGTTTTCTTCCAGCGCCGCTCTGCAGTCGTAGACACTTGCCGAAGCTTTTAAGTGAGGTTGTTGTGCCCGGGCTGTCTATTGATTCGTCTCTCTCTGCCATGGACAAGGGGAGCGAGTGAATCAATGGCTAATGTGAGAGTTGCGTTGGAGAATATGGTGGCACTGTCGTGGAGTGAAGATAAGGAGGACAGCGGACGGAGAGTCAGAGGGTGTGCATGTTGAGATGTGAAAGGTTTCTGCGGGGGTGTGCTAGGTGCTGGACAGGGGGAGCAGGTGAGGACAGGGCTAAAAAAGCTCAGATGGTGGTCAGAGCTGAGACTGGTGAAAATAAGGTCTAGTGTGTCCATCTTTATGGGTGGCAGAGGTGGACCACTAAGACCAAAGGATGAAGCGAAGGACAGGAGTTTGGAGACTGGCGGGTGTCAGTGGGTATGTTGAAGTCGCCCATGATAGTGGGAATATCAGCAGAGAGAAAGTGAAGAAGCCAGGAGGAGAACTGGTCGATGAGTGGTAGGACCCGGGGTTCTGTATGACTGCTGTCGCGGGCGGAGGAGGGGACGCCGCGCTCTCCCCACTGCTCGGGTCCGGCTCGAGCGATGGGCTGGATCCTGGGGACTCTGGCGGCGCTCCTCGCCCGTGAGTGAAAAGGGGGTTTGGGTGTGGGGATTGTTTATTGTCCGTGACGCCACCCACGGTTGTGGTGATTTGTAGACACCACCGCTGCTCTGTATGGGGATCCCGGGAGTGATGGTATGGGGCAGCTGGATGTTAATCCTCCCCTCCGTGGGTAGGGGGGTTGGTGGTCCCGGGGCCCAGTGATGAGGTGGGTGATGCAGGGCTTGGTGGGATGCAGGGACGTGGGGGCAGCTCTGTACCTTGTGGCACTGTGGTACTCAGCCTGAGACGATGACACAGTTCTCGGTAAAACACACGGCTGGAAAGACTGTTCCCACGGACGGCTGCACTTGCTTTCCCCAGTAGGTGATGGTGACGGTCCCTTTTTCCTGCACCTAAGATGATGATGGTTGCGATGGGTTCCCACTGGTAACCCGCTCCCCAGCTTGGATATGGGCCGGAGGAGCCCTACTTTGCCCGCAGGCGCTGGCCCTGAGAAACTGGTGCCCTGGCGGTGGCGGTGTCTCTCGGTTACGGTTGGACTGTTGCCTTCAATCGGGACTTGGTTGTTGGGAGACAGTCGTCCCCTTCACTGACGGATTTGGCAAATTATGGCGACTCCTAGCCTTGCCGGGATCAGAAAGGCCCCTGCCCTGGTGCTGACTGTTCTTCGTATACTGCTCCAGACCGCCGGGTCACCACCCGTCCGCGGTCCTTCCAGCAACCTCCGAGCAGTCCCCCTGCAGACTATCACCGCCGTCTGCTGACCTTGCTGTCACTGTCCGGGGCACACACCCGGACAAACTTCAGTCCTTACAAACTGTCACTACTTCCACTTTCCTCTTTTACCACTTCACTGTTTACTCCTCCACTTCCCTAACTGATCTCTCTGGTTTTCCCGCCTCCAGGGCTGTGAACTCCTCGGTGGGCGGAGCCAACCGCCTGGCCCACCCCCTGGTGTGGACACCAGCTCCTGGAGGAAGGCAACAAGGATTTTTGGTTAGCCTAGGTGTTCCTAACTGGGGTGTAGGGTGTGGTGGTGTTATGACCTGTGAACCCTGGCTTGCCCAGGGCGTCACAACTGTAATATGTTGTATAATATACCTCGTACAACTTATACAGTTGGAGGGTATCTCATCGGCACAAGGCTGTGTCTGGTACCTGGACTTGCCGAAGTTGTATATTCACAAGTTATGGGCTGGTCTGTTGTAGCAAACCTCTATCAAATTTTTCTCTTACCATAAGGGTATATATTAATATAAACACAAAGGCCCCTTTATAAAATATATACTTTATTAATATTCTCAGAAATCAGTGCAAGTTAAAAAGCTGTGGGTGCATAGATTATAGTTCAGGAATGGGTTCCTGGGCTCATTCCCTGGTCTCCCCCTTCCTTACCGTGGGGTCGGCACCCTAATATAGACGCTATGGTGCCCCCACTCACGTGGACTGGCCCTGTGAAGTGACCAGCCAGGGAGGCCTCTGGCTGTGTAGTCGTGGCAGCACTGTATTCAAGGCACATCCCTGGCTTTGGTACTTCTTTAATGTTGAGAAAGTGTGTGTCAGTATCTTCATCGGCCGATGCACAAAGAGTCGGCAGGCAAAAGTCCAGATGCAATAAAAATGACATTTATTCACAAGGAAAAAAAACACTCCGGTCAGCAGATTCCGGCAATATTAGTGGAGCTGGGGACAACCTGCCCAAACGCACCCTCTGGTGGGGATATGCCCTAGATACTCTTCTTCTCCGGGCTCCCACTCTCCGGCCAAGCACACACTGGACCCACACCAGCGGAATAGACCCTGAGGTTGCGTCCACCTCCTGTTCTCCGGTGTCCCTTGATGGTCCGCTCACACACACACTTGCCGCTCCAGATGTTCACTGTCTGCTGTCCCGGATCCTTCTTTTTCCACACACACAACCTCTCCCTAGATATCCGGCCAACTCCTCCTCCCCGGTGGCAACAGCCGTCCCACCCGGCCACTAGGGGGTGCCCTAACACAACACATACAATAATAAAAATCAACACTTTTAATAATCACAATGCCGGGTAACTATGCTAAACTAGTAGGGGGTAGGCCCACCCACTACATGCCTCCCCTCTTAAAATCCGAGCCTCCCGGCAAGGCTCTAAAACTTTAAACATATTAACACATAAAAACCTTTTGGGTCAGTCCTCAACAGCGGCACCAGTTCAGCGGCGCTCCCGGTCTTTAGGGGCGCTTAATGGCGCAGCAGCGCTCCCGGTCTCTGGATAGCGCCCGGAGGCTTCAATAGCGCTCCCGGTCTTTGCTGAAGGTGCCCGGAGGCTTCAAGAGCGCTCCCGGTCTTTGCTGGAGGGCAACAGGCCCGTAAAACTTTTCAACAACAAGGGAACTTTCTGCCGGTCTGGAACAACACCGGTCTTTGAAGGTGCTGAAGTCAACAGCTTACTCTGGGGGCCAGGCTCTCTTCCATTCCTCCGCTTGAGCCTGGATATAGGCCCCCAGAGATTGTCCCGGCTGGCGGCGGATTCGCCTGAAAGACACAGGGGCGAAAGGTGGCTCCACTGGCGCAGCTGCTGCAGCTCCTCTTGGGGGTGATGGCGTCTCTGCCCGAGATGGCGGTGGTGCGTCCAGCATGATGACCGGCTTGTTTGTAACATTTTGCGTTACCGCTACCACGGTTGGAACCTTCTCCGGGTCAGGGGCCGATGCAGTCGCTGTTTCCGGGACAGCAGCCATGATGCACCGGGGTTGAGAGGGCGCGGGCGGTCTGGCATGGCTCCGGCGCCGCTCTTGCTGCTCCTCCCACTCAATCTCCTCCTGCCACTGCTCCGCTTCACGGGTGGTTGGCATGCGGGAGACACAAACAGCAAACAGGCCGCGGCTACCTGCGTCCGGCAGGAACTGGACTTTCTCGCCTGGCCACAAAGTATGGAGTCGCTTGGGCAGTCCTTCCACGTCGAGATGAACTCTGTTATAAAAGTAATCATCCCCGGTCTCGACTTCTCGGATGAATCCATATCCGTCCTGCTGGTTGAACTTAACAACCACCCCGGTCACAAACTGCTGTGCCAGCTCCTCGCCACCGGGACCGGACAGCATTTCCCGGACAAGGGTCTCAGCCAGGAGACGTTCCTGGACGGGGTCAGGCTTCGGGGTCGGGACACTGGGGTGTGACTCCGCAGGCGGGGCGATGACTGGGTCCCAGAAGAAGCCCAGGTGATCTTTCTCCAAGCGCTCAGCGAACTCCTCAGCCGGCTCCGGCACAAATGGGGAAGCGGCGGCGTTAAGCTGCGGGGTCTCCCATGGGAAGACTGCAACCCCCGGACGGTTTGGCATGGGTGGGGTGGCATAGGTCGCCTTCACCTCTGTGATGGTGCTCCCGGTTTGAGCATCCCATGAGGTCTTCCAGGAAACTTTGTCCGGCCTGGTGGAACCTCCCGGTCCAATGGGAAGGTCCGCCAACGCGGCCTCACTAGCAGGGGCGAACCGGGGTCGACCTCGACCGAGGCTGATTAGGGCCATAGTCGTTGCCAACTCCGCGGGTTGCCCAAAGGTCTCCATCTCGGTCTCCGACAGTATCGCTGGTAATGGCGGTGATGTCGACGCTGAGACTGGGAAGAGTGGAGGCGGGTCTTCGTTTCCCGCTCTTAAACGGACTCCACCCCCAGCCTCACGCATCATCTTGACTCCTCCGCTGAGGTACTTCTTTTTCTTCTTCGATGCCCTGGAGCTGGCGCCTCCCCTCTTTGGGCGGAGTACTCCGTATTTTCTCTTCGGCGCCGGCCAGCCCCAGGCTCTTCTTTTGGCGCCAATTCTTCGCGCCTTTTCTTCCTTACAGATAACGGCCTCCTTGCCGCCATCTTGTACCCGGTCCAACGCTACGGGTACTGTTTTCTTCCCACCAGGGGACTGGAAACCTTGCATCATGGTCCGGGTCCTGTGTTCCAGGCACGACCTGATCTCCAGCTTTTTGGGTTCCTGGCAGGGGAATCGTATCCTGCCGACTACGCCACATGAAGTGACCAGCCAGGGAGGCCTCTGGCTGTGTAGTCGTGGCAGCACTGTATTCAAGGCACATCCCTGGCTTTGGTACTTCTTTAATGTTGAGAAAGTGTGTGTCAGTATCTTCATCGGCCGATGCACAAAGAGTCGGCAGGCAAAAGTCCAGATGCAATAAAAATGACATTTATTCACAAGGAAAAAAAACACTCCGGTCAGCAGATTCCGGCAATATTAGTGGAGCTGGGGACAACCTGCCCAAACGCACCCTCTGGTGGGGATATGCCCTAGATACTCTTCTTCTCCGGGCTCCCACTCTCCGGCCAAGCACACACTGGACCCACACCAGCGGAATAGACCCTGAGGTTGCGTCCACCTCCTGTTCTCCGGTGTCCCTTGATGGTCCGCTCACACACACACTTGCCGCTCCAGATGTTCACTGTCTGCTGTCCCGGATCCTTCTTTTTCCACACACACAACCTCTCCCTAGATATCCGGCCGACTCCTCCTCCCCGGTGGCAACAGCCGTCCCACCCGGCCACTAGGGGGTGCCCTAACACAACACATACAATAATAAAAATCAACACTTTTAATAATCACAATGCCGGGTAACTATGCTAAACTAGTAGGGGGTAGGCCCACCCACTACACCTGGATGTCCCTTTGCTGCAAACTTGTTCGTGCTGCTATGCTAGAGTGAGGGGTCTTACACAATATACAAGGTGATACACTCATGCCTCTCACAATCTTAGTCTGTATGGATCAGGGGTACTGATGACAAACTCCTCCTTCTGTTTCCCATAAACAGACATATGTTTCTCAATGCTGCAAATTGAAATACAGTTCTTTGAGATGAAGGGAACTAATTAAGGGCACAGTCCATTTGCTATGCAGCCTCATATAAATGTCATCATGAGTATCTTGGCTCACGTAGCCTGTCCTTTGCCGTCAACCGCGGCTCTCTGCCCAACGCGTTTCCCCTCCAGGACTTCCAGTAAAACGGAGGTTCCTCAGGGGCTGTCCAAATGGGGTCAAAAACACTATTTGTTTTTGTTTATAACATCATTAGATAGGATTGACCTTTCAATGAGGTTTTTTCTTTGATCATAAGCAGTAAAGCCTATAAGGATGCATAAGCTGGGCGTCTGTCAGTAATACAGGGAATAATAGTTTTTCTTCCTATTGTCACAATGCATACGCATAAGCACTAGCAACTTTCCTTATAAATCATTGACCCTTCAATGAGATCCCTCCTTGATCATAGCCAATGAAGCCTGTAAGGATGCATAAGCTGGGCGTCTGTCAGTGATACAGGGGATGATTTTTTTTCTTGACAGGTCAACTATGTAGATATGTATGATGGAAGTCTGGCGATCAGGTCAAAGGATGGTGGACGCCTGGTCTGTTGTAGCCAGGGACTTCATGTCCACTCCTATTATTCAGGTTGAAAAATGTGTCCGGATCATGTATAGGTCCTGTGTGGAAATATGGCATGTTTAAGTATACATCCCATGACCAGCTGAAGGAGGATTCTCCGGTCGTGATGTCTGTGTAACCAAACCCCCTTATCCTCTAAGAATAAACACACGGACTGCATGCGACTTGGTTGAAATGGCCACAGCAGCCTTTTATTGCCTATTGTTTACAAACTAGCACCTTAGGGACGCCGTCCAACGGGCGACCCAAAACAACCACATAAAGGTAACAATAGACAATAACATTTACAATACCCCCCGGGGTTAGCCCAGTCCACTAACTACTACTCCCCCTGTCCCCGGCCGCAACACACCGACCCAGAGACGAGGTGCCAATCACCCACGGATTGACCCCCACACTTTGGCAGAACCCCGTGCCTGCCACATCCCGGAAACCGAGAGCCACCATACCAAGACAATGACTCCCGGTCCAGCCACCAATCACTTCCAAACCTCTGGACCAGACCTACCCCCCCCCCCCGCTGCTGTGACAAAGAGTATCCCAACTACCCAAAAAAACATCCCCCCCCCACCCCCCCACATAACGCAAAGGGAGGGTGGGCGGGGATCGTTCGGCGTCCGGAAGCAGAAGAGGAGGTAACTCTTTCCTCTCCCAGACTAACCCTTTCCCTGCTCCTCCTCTTCCTCCCAGGCTAAGACCATCCCCCAATGCCATATTAGGCATACACCCAACTGTCCCTATTAACCCCATCACTCCCTACCTCCCCCTTGGTCATGTCGCCCCTCCCCCCCAAGTGGGTCCGTGGCTTTCTCCTGCCGGGTTCATGCTTTCATGAGGGCAAAAATGGTAGGTGAACATTTACCTTTTGATGGCCAGAAAGTATTTTTTTCCCTAGAGGGTTAAAGAGATGCAGTTCCCCAGGATATGCCTGACCACTGGTGTTGCCTGTAAGAGAAGGTATAGTATGCTAAGCATCCTCATTAGGCGCCCCCACAATGTCAGTACACCTAGATTAATGAGGTAATTTACCTGTAAGGAACAAATCTTAGACAGAACAGGTAGGAGGGACCCCTTGCTGCCTGACTTCAGTGTGCAGGGTTGATTATTTCTCCTGTAACCAATTCATATATCATGAAGTTGAGTCATTAAGCTCGATAAATGCAGTAGATTCAATCGAGGGCCATATATAATCATACATTTGGAATGGTTCTTCTACCTGTAAGGAGGTGAATGGAGGGCCAATCGAGGCCTATCAGGGACTGTAGAGATATACAGACTCCAGGTATATGTTCCCTGTAAAAAAAAACACCAAAACAAAATATAGACATTGGTGTCCTGTGTTCATATGCCATATTTGTCATAATTTAGACTCCAACAACAATTCCAATGGGGCATAATGCAGAAGCTAATGTCATTATCCGACATAGTGTTGACTTAGGCACAATATTTAGGGGTTTATGATAGTGTGAAGACCATATGTGTCTATATGCAGATGATCTACAGTTATCCAAATGTCTATGCCGGTATCTGACTCCCAGCCAACTGATAAATTGTGTACCTCTATGTTGAGGTGGGCCATCAGTCACAGGCTCAAACTACAAAATGTATATACTGTTCCTGGCACATAGAGACAGATCTAGTGTCTGTCATATCATGATCACTTAGGAGTATTTCTAATTGCCAGCACGGTGGGTAGCACTAGGTGCTATTATATATTATAAAACGGCATGCAGATCACTTAACAATACGTGAGCTCAACCAGCAAGGACTGTCAGTCCCGAGTGGCTACCACTCTGTACACACTGGGAGCCCACAGTCTAAGGATGCCATAAGGAGCCGCCGCGTCTGCTCGTTCCTGTCCTGTCCGTACCGCTGATCAGTCTATGGGGTGTTTAAATCCTCTCCAGGCAGGAGTGAGTGTCCCGCCCGCAGACCGGATGTGTGTCGTTGGCCGGATGTTACGTGCCGCTCTGTCACATGCACCCCTCGCACATCAGGTGACCTCCATGGGGCGGTACCAAAGGATGTGTCTAATCACACTCTGGAGCGCATATGCGTTCAATGTGTGGGCGGTGTTACTGTCACATGGGGGCGGACGTAATGATTGTGGAGCGCAAGCTTGCATTCCATAGAGAACTCCTGGACATATGAGGAGGCATTGTTCAGCGAGGCTCCTCTCAGTGAGGCGCAACCCTACTTCAGGCGATGGATTCTATGTTATAAGCATGTCCGTGCAATATTGCGTTCCGCTCAGTGGGGTGCATAGGGGCTATTGATCTGCACGATTAGGTACCTACACAAGTTAAGGGGTGAATGTCCCAGTGCTAGTCCAAATATGAGATAGTCAAGGAAAATATTCATATGAAAGATTAGGATACCCCAATTTAATATAGGGTCTCCTTAAGCACAGAAAGGGTTTAAGGGACGTACTAGGTAGGTAAGAAGAACGCGCCAATGCTAAATTTTGTGCTTGTAATGATTTGCCAGGTACAGAAACAAATGTTAATTACTAAGTACTGCACACTATCAATGTTAGTGCCTAAGGTGGAATTTTGGGAGAAGGATGGAGAACTGTTGCCTTATAAAGGACCCGGGAAAAATAACTACCAGGATGGAAAAATTAGCCGTATTGGGGGGGTTATCCTCTGAGACTGCAGTCTCGTAACAGGTTAAATGGTACTGGTAAACAATGACCAGATGCGGGGTATATAAATAATACAAAACCTATCCTGTCAGTAATGATCATTCATGGTCAGATTGACTAGATGAAGCTATGAAAACTGATAATCTCGTTTAGGCCATTTGGGGAGACTGTGTCCTTGTGTCCAGCAAAAAAGTCCATCTTGCTTCTCGCTGAAGGATTTTTTTTTTTTTTTATCCCAGTCTCCCCCCTACGCGGGGGTTTGGGGATAACCTCTATGACCTGAAAGGATATACTCCTTAGGTCTCCTCCGTGAGTAAGGTTTACATGCCTAGCTATTGCTGTGTCTCTCTTGTGTGTGATATCGCCTATATGTTCCCCAATTCTTATCCATATCTGTCTCTTGGTTTTATCAACATATCCACGCGAGCAGGAGCAGGTGCAGAGGTATACCACACCTTCAGTTCTGCAATTCGCGAAGTCCCTAACTTTGAATAATCTATTGGTTTTTTGGTTTAGAAAGGTCTTATTTTGACTGATGTAGGGACAGTAAGTGCACCTACCGCATCTGAAAGTCCCTAAGGGTTTTCTATCCAGCCATGTACCTGTCCCTTGATGTGGTGTAAAATGGCTGAGTGATATAGTCCCTAATGGACTTACCTCTCCTAAAGGTCACATTGGGATTGGAGGAAATTGAATCGCATATGTCTGGGTCAGCCCTCAATATGGGCCAGTGTCTTCTCAGGATTTCCATCATCTTCATGTTCTGGTCATCATATGTCGCTATAAGCCTAATGTCCATTCTCGTTCTCATTCTTTTTAGGTACCAGTAAGTCTTTCCTATTCCTGCCTTTAGCATGTTGGTATGCTTGTTCCACAATAGGGTCGGGATAACCCCTATTGTGGAAACGTCCCTTCATGTCTCTTGCCTGTAGTTCGAAGTCTCTCAGGGATCAACAATTATGTCTAAGGCGCAGAAATTGTCCTTTGGGGATGCCTTTTTTCAGGGGTGTGGGGTGATGACTCTCCCATCTAAGAAGACTGTTGGTGGCTGTGGGTTTCCTATAAATAGAGGTGGATAGTGTTCCATCCCTATTCTTAAATATTTTGACATCCAAAAAGGCTAGTGAGTCACCTCCTATCTCGTAGGTAAATTTTAACCCCAGGTCATTAGTGTTCAGTTTTTCCATGAAATGGAGGAACAAAGATGTCCCCCCTGTCCACAGGACGAGAATGTCGTCGATGTAACGACCCCACATATGGATGTGGGGACAGAACACAGCATCCTCTTCCCTGAATACATATGTCCTCCCACCAGCCAAGGAACATGTTAGCGTATGTGGGGGCACACTGGCTCCCCATAGCCACCGTCTGCCTCCTAGCCAAAGGCACCAGGGCTCCTACCCTGGTACCAATCAGTCAGCTTCAGGCCTGCCACACACAGGACTGCTTCCACTTAACTCCTCCACTAAAGATAGACTCTCTGCTTCTTTTCCCACCCCAGGCTGTCTAGACCCCTGGGTGGGCATGCAATAAACACACCAGTGGGCGTGACCAGGTGGATCTATCCCAAAGAGGGGTGACTAGGGTGTAATGTTTGGCTGTGTTTCCTAGTGAGGGAACGGTGTACTGCAGGGGCCTAACTGTGACTACCTGGTTTTTCCAGGGCGTCACACTATCACACGGTTTGTTCATCTCATCAATAGAAATGTTCTTTTGGATATGACAATTGTGGAGGACGACACACGCTTTAATGACCTCATCAACAGTTTCAGTCTTCAGGTTAATGGCGGTTAATAAAACCCGCCACTTTGCTGTTAAAATACCAAAAGAGCATTCAACCATTTGGTGCGCTGTTGATCGATAGTTGAATACTTTTTTGGCTGGCGTCAATCCACTACTTGAGTAGGACTTTCGAAGGTGTTGAGAAAGCTGAAAAGCTTAATCAGCAATGAACACAAATGGCAATAATGGTGTCCAGAAGCGGTCTTGCTGGTGGATAATCAAGGGTGTTACCATACAACTAATGCCCCATCGCTGACATTTTGAACACTTGGGAATCATTGGAGCAGCCATAGGCACCAATGTCCACCGCTACAAATTTTGTAATTGGCATCTCTGATGGCCAGAAGTACAATGGGAAAGTACTTTTTATAATTAAAAAACTCAGATCCAGATGCCGCTGGTTTCACAATCCTGATGTGCTCCCCGTCTACCGCACCCAAGCAATTGACAGATTTGTTGGAAGTTATCCGCAATTTGAATCAAAGTGTCCCTTGTGGGTTGTGGAATGAATTCTTCTTGCAAACTCCCACAATGCTCTGCAGCTATGGCGGACAATTCCGGATATTGTGGAAACACATAGTTGGTGGAAGTGGAGGGACGATGGTGATTCTCCTGTTGCAAAGAATCTGTAAAGAAAGAAAATAATAACTTTTAATGTTATTAGTATTTTTTTAAGTCTCCTAAGAGTCACCAGAAAACGCTCCGCTGGTGAAATCGAGAACCGGCAGTATGTGTCAGTCTTCTAGATTTATTTTTCAACGTAGCCAACCAGAATGGTGAAGCTATCCGGTGTCATCCGTACCTAGCTGGCAAACCTTTCAGGGTGTCTTTTTAACCCTAGATATAGAGTGCAATAAACCCCACAGGACATTCTGTGGGCTTTCAATGGGTGCATCCAAAAGTGCTGCTGTCACTGACTCATGCGCTGTCGCAGTTGTCGCGGGCGGAGGAGGGGATGCTGCGCTCGCCCACTGCTCGGGTCCGGCTGCTACTGCTCGGTGGTGGCTCGAGCGATGGGCCGGATCCCAGGGACTCGAGTGGCGTTCCTCGCCTGTGAGTGAAAGGGGGTGGTGAGTGAAAGGGGGTGGTTTGGGTTTAGGAATATTGTCCGTGACGCCACCCACGGTTGTGGTGAGGTTTTGACACCACCGCTGCTCTGGACGGGGATCCCGGGAGCGATGACAGGAAGCAGCTTGGATGTTGGTTCTCCCCTCCGTGGGTAGGGGGGTTGGTTGTCCCGGGGCCCGATGAGGGGTATGGATGCAGGGCAGGCGGGTTACGGGAACTGATGAGGTGCGGGGGCAGCGCTGTGCCGCACGGCACGGTGGTACTCACTCAGCCAATGATGAATGCAAAGTCTCTGGTAAAACGGCTGCATGGATGGGTCCCACAGACGGTTGCGGTGTTTCTCCTCCCGGCAGGTTGATGGTGAGTGCCTTTCCCTGCACCTGTGTAGTGTACAGTTCCAATGGGTTCCCACCGGTAACCCGCTCCCCAGCTTGGATGGGTGCTGAAGGAGCCCTTTTGCCCGCAGGCTCTGGCCCTGGGAACTGTAGCCTTGGCGGTGACTGTGTTTCCCTTTACGGTTTGAGCTGTTGCCTTCAATCGGGTCTTGACTGCTGGGAAACCCCGGAGGTTCTCTTCGCTAACGGATTTGACCAGTTTTACGGCGACTCCTAGCCTGGTCGGGGTCCGTAAGCCCTGCTGGATGGTGCTGGCTTCTTTGTTCACCGGTCCGCTACCGCCGGGCCACCGCCCGTCCACTGTCCTTACGGCTCACTCTAATCGGCCTCTCCTGCAGATAGTAACCACAGTCTGCCAACCTTGCTGTTCTGTCCGGGCCACACACCCGGACGCTGTCACTGCTCTGCTACCACTTCACTCTCCAAAACTGATCTCCTCCTTTTCCCGCCTCCAGGACTGTGAACTCCTCGGTGGGTGGGACCAACCGCCTGACCCACCCCCTGGTGTGGACATCAGCCCCTGGAGGAAGGCAACAAGGATTTTGTTTGGCTTCGGTGTGCCTAACCGGGGTGTGGGGTGTGTTGGTGGTGGTCTGTGACGACCTGGCTTGTCCAGGGCGCCACACTTTCTCCTGCACAATTACGGCCTCAACTGAAGTCCACGGAAATCCTGAAGATCTTTGCCAGTATATGTCGTGGGCGGAGGAGGGGACGCCGCGCTCTCCCTCTGCTCGGGTCTGGCCGCTCCTCTGTGGTGGCTCGAGCGGTGGGCCAGATCCCGGGGCCTCTAGCGGCGCTCATCGCCAGTGAGTGAAAGGGGGGTTGATTTGATTTGTTGGTGGGGGAGTTAGTGTTTGTGTGTAGCCCCGCAAGTATTGTCGGTGCATTACCTTCAGGGACTCCACGTAGCTGGATCTTGTCACAGGTAGGAGATCTTCTTTTAGGATTGTCGTGACGCCACTCTCAGAATTGCGGTCAGTGGGGACCGCCACTGCAGGTTAAGGGATGCCTGGGGCTGATGGTGGGTGCAGCCAGTTGTAATAGCCTCCTGAGAGTGAGGCAAGCCCCAGGGCCCTGTGTAGGTGTGTAGAACCACAAGGCGCAGAATAACTCCACACAAGCAGAATGTCTTTCAGGGGTTTTACTCACAGAAGGTGGCAGAGTGAGTAACCCGGGCGTAGCTGGGATGAACCAGGCTGGAACCAGGTGTCCTTCAGGCTGACTGATGAGGGTGGCTACCGACTCGCCTTCCTTAGCCCTTCTGTGGTTTGTGGTAACCCCGACTTTTAGTCCCTATGGGGGTCACCCAGGGAAGTAGCTGCTCCCCTCGTTTGTTTGCCGTTTGCTTGTCGCCTGGACCAGATCACTCCAGCTGCTTGCCTCCTGTGAACTATGGGCCCTAACTGTGGCTACGTGGCTGCGGCTTTTGGGGTGTTGTGGCGTGGGCTTTGAGGGCCCCACACCAGCAGGTTTAGCAAGGAAAGGTGGATCTATCCCCGCACCGGGATCTGCCGCCCGTTTGGGCCTGGTACTCCCTGACAGTCTCCGTACTTTTCACTACGCTGCTCTCTCTAGCTGTGTGTGGGGTTCGGGCAGCACTACCAGGTGACCGTTCTCCCCCGTCGGTAGTCACTGCGCGGACGCTGTTAGACTGCAACAGCTCCAGGGTCTGCTTCTGCTCTTCCTGAGCTGCACACTAAACTGACTCACTGTTCCCTCCTCTCCTGTTCTTGCCTACGCCACCTAGCAACCAGGCTCTCTACCACACCCCTTGAGTGGAGATGGAGGCTTTGCACCGGCTTCGCCCCCTCCTGGGATCCCCAGGGGTCCTCCCAAAGGTACATGTGTGAGACCTGATCACTATGCGCCTGTGTAGTCACACCTCGGTCAGCCTTCTGGATTACCTGTATTGTACTGTCCCCAGCATGGGTGCAGTACTCAGTGGTGCCTGACCAGGTCAGGGGCGCCACATTCCCCCTTAGTTATCACCAGCACGTCCTCGGGCTGCAAGACAACAGTTTAAAATGCATAAAACATTAAAACATCGTAAAACTTTTAAAACCACCAGGTACCATACATCACCACCCTCCACCCACAAGTCCGTTAACCCACCCTAAACCCCTTTCAGGAGGCAGGTCACCGGTTTCTTTTGGTAACCAGGTCTGGGCCATCCACTTCCCCAGACCTTTCTTCCCATCTGCCTCTCCCGTTGGCCGCGCCTTCAGCCACTTCTGGCAGGATGTAGAGGCGGCTTTCATGGTCTGGTGGTTTCAGGATATACCTGGCCTGATGGAGCCGCGCCTTCAGCCTCTTCTGGCAGGATGTAGAGGCGGCCTCCACAGTTGGTGCTGACCAGGTACCCTCTTTGTGGTGGAGAGCCAGGCCCCATAAACAGGCGTGCTCCCTGGTTGCAGGCGAGCCAGGCCCCTAAACAGGCTGGCTCTGGTGGTGGTACTTCTGGGGTAACTATTTACACTGCGAGAGTTTGTGGCTATAGCCAGTTCATAGCCTTAAGGTTCATGGGTTTCTCACACTAGTTCATGTGGGCGCATTTCTTAAACATTAACGTTGCAAACTTTTCAAAACTTGTCAAACTGGTAACTTCTGTACTTCTTTCTTTACTTTATGCAGATTCCTCTTCACCAGGGCTTGGGCCTGTAGGGCTGCGGCACCTGTTTTCTCCATCCTTGTCTTTTCCTTCTTCTTCTGTATCTGTTTCTTTTTCTGTTGAGACAGCAGGTTCACTGTAGGGATTTCTGGAACATGGTGCAACATCCAATGCATACCATCCCCTTTCTCCTTGGTGCATGGTAAATTCCACTGAATCTCCTGTCCGTAGATTCCTTCCTGGATGTCCTCTGGGCAAATGGGCTCTTACGTCTCTTCTATTAACAAAGATGCCTTCCTTCATACCAGGAGCTACTATGAAGCCATATCCTGATTTCAAGCTGAAGTCTTCTACTACACCACGACAAAGTGGACCTCTAACCTGGGATTTGGCCCTTCTCAGGAACCGTTTCTCTTCCAAGTCTCTGGCCATGACTTCGTCTTTCTGCTCTGGAGACTGCGGTGCAGGGGAAAACCTTGTTCTGCTGCGGCGCCGTGTCTTGCGGGCTGGATTCTGCTGGGTTGCTACTTCACTGCTTGCAGGCTCCCAGGTGAGGTACCTGGACAGATCTTCTTCAGCAGAGGGTGTCGGGCTCTCTTCATCCCAGCGGGAATACGGCAGCATCTCTGGCTCTGGGCATGGATCCACTGCTGATGGCTCCGGGGTCAGCTCCTCAGCTTCCTGGCCTCCTCTCCCCCTTAGTTCTTCGGAGCACTCCTGTTGTGGCAGCACCGGGGATGGGTGGTCATCAGCAGGCCCGGGCGGGGGACTCTTTGGCGTGGTTGATGCAGAAGTCGCCTTGGGGGTATGCGGAGGGAGCAGATACCGATCCACCATCTCCTGTGGGAACTGGGCCTCTAGGTCAGCCTTCAGCTTCCAGTATTCGGGGTCCTCTCCTATCAGGGACTTCCTAGTAGGGACTTCCTTAGACTGGGGAGCGGTGTCTGCTCTGGCCTTGCAGGCCGGGGTAAACAGAGGTACATTCTTATCTTGGCGGGCCGCGCCTGACATGGCGGCGGCCTGGTCTTGGCGGGCCGCGCCTGACATGGCGGCGGCCTGGATCAGCGTTGCTGTTGCAGTCTTAGCGGGCATCGCTACTGTGGCCGGTTCTTGGCGGGCCGGGCAGGGCATCGCTGCGGCGGCCTGGATTGGCGTCGCAGCTGCGATGGGATCTATGCAGGCTGGGCTGGGCGTCGCTGCAGCGATCGGAGCTTGGCGGGCCGCACCTGGCGTGGCTGCGGCCTGGTTCAGCGTCGCCGCGCCGGGCGCCTCTTCAGGGACCGCGGGCGTGGCAGCAGGGGTCGGGGCACTCGCGCTGGCAGGGGCAACACTGGACTCACCCATCGGTGGTATCATCGGGGTCTGAGTCGTCGCCGTCCGGTCTGGCACTCGTCGTGCGGTTCCCCTCTCATAGGCCTGAACCGCTGCAGCCATCTCCAGAAGCTCCGTGCGTTCCTCTCTGATCTGCTCTACGACCCGGGTCTCCAGTCGGTCGCAGAACTGGGCAAGCTCCCGATACCACCAGGCAGCGGAGCCTGGTTCTGGGTCTCTGCGTTCAGACGCCATTTCCTCTGCGCCTTCTTCTGCACGATTTCCCAGCAGTGGACTCGTCGCTGCCTCCAGTAGCAGGCTCTTCAGTTTCTGCTCTGCCTCTTCCAGCAGCAGGCTTCTGGCTCCCTTTCTGTCCCGACGTCTCTGAACGCCTCCGCTCTCTTCACTTGCGAGGTCAGGACTCTGCAGGGGATCTCTGGGTAGCCACACCTCTTCGTGGGCGGTAACTTCTCCCAGCGCGGGCTGCTGTTTTTCAGCGCGCTTTTCATGGTGGCAATATGGCGGCGCTTCCAATTTTTCAAGCGGACCGCCCAGGCACATGGTCACCTGTCTGAACAGGTCTAGTCCTTATCCTGTTCGTGACGCCAGATGTGTAGCCCCGCAAGTATTGTGTCGGTGCATTACCTTCAGGGACTCCACGTAGCTGGATCTTGTCACAGGTAGGAGATCTTCTTTTAGGATTGTCGTGACGCCACTCAGAATTGCGGTCAGTGGGGACCGCCACTGCAGGTTAAGGGATGCCTGGGGCTGATGGTGGGTGCAGCCAGTTGTAATAGCCTCCTGAGAGTGAGGCAAGCCCCAGGGCCCTGTGTAGGTGTGTAGAACCACAAGGCGCAGAATAACTCCACACAAGCAGAATGTCTTTCAGGGGTTTTACTCACAGAAGGTGGCAGAGTGAGTAACCCGGGCGTAGCTGGGATGAACCAGGCTGGAACCAGGTGTCCTTCAGGCTGACTGATGAGGGTGGCTACCGACTCGCCTTCCTTAGCCCTTCTGTGGTTTGTGGTAACCCCGACTTTTAGTCCCTATGGGGGTCACCCAGGGAAGTAGCTGCTCCCCTCGTTTGTTTGCCGTTTGCTTGTCGCCTGGACCAGATCACTCCAGCTGCTTGCCTCCTGTGAACTATGGGCCCTAACTGTGGCTGCGGCTTTTGGGGTGTTGTGGCGTGGGCTTTGAGGGCCCCACACCGGCAGGTTTAGCAAGGAAAGGTGGATCTATCCCCGCACCGGGATCTGCCGCCCGTTTGGGCCTGGTACTCCCTGACAGTCTCCGTACTTTCCACTACGCTGCTCTCTCTAGCTGTGTGTGGGGTTCGGGCAGCACTACCAGGTGACCGTTCTCCCCCGTCGGTAGTCACTGCGCGGACGCTGTTAGACTGCAACAGCTCCAGGGTCTGCTTCTGCTCTTCCTGAGCTGCACACTAAACTGGCTCACTGCTCCTCCTCTCCTGTTCTTGCCTACGCCACCTAGCAACCAGGCTCTCTACCACACCCCTTGAGTGGAGATGGAGGCTTTGCACCGGCTTCGCCCCCTCCTGGGATCCCCAGGGGTCCTCCCAAAGGTACATGTGTGAGACCTGATCACTATGCGCCTGTGTAGTCACACCTCGGTCAGCCTTCTGGATTACCTGTATTGTACTGTCCCCAGCATGGGTGCAGTACTCAGTGGTGCCTGACCAGGTCAGGGGCGCCACATTTGTCTGTGACGCCACCCACGGTTGTGGTGATAGGGTTGACACTACCGCTGCTCTATACGGGGATCCCGGGAGTTGTAACAGTGAGCAGCCATGTTGTTAGTTCTCCCCTCCGTGGGTAGGGGGTTGGTTGTCCCGGGGCCCGATAATGGGGTAGGGATAAGTGGTAGGGGGGTTGCGTGGCCTGGCGAGGTGCAGGGTTGCGAGGGAAGCTCTGTGCCTGACGGCACGGTGGTACTCACTCAGCCTGAGACATGGACATGTGACGCCCTGGGCAAGCCAGGGGTCACAGGTCATGACACCACCACACACCCCACATTCCCTGCAGGCACACAAAGGTCAGAACACAAATCCTTGTTGCCTTCCTCCAGGGGCTGATGTTCATACCAGTGGGTGGGCCAGGCGGTTGTCTCCGTCCGAGGAGTACACAGTCCTGGAGGCAGGAAAACCAGGCAGATAGTTTGGAGTTGGAGAGTAGAAGGAAGTGGTAGAGGAGCAAGTGACAGTAGTGGAAGTAGGAGAAAAGTGACAGCAAAAGAGCCTGAAGTTGGTCCGGGTGTGTGCCCCGGACTGAGACAGCAAGGTTGGCAGACGGCGGTGACCGTCTGCAGGAGAGGCTGATCGGAGGTTGCTGAAAGGACCGTGGACGGGTGGTGGCCCGGCGGTACCGGAGCGATATACAAAGAGAGGCCAGCACCATTGGCAGGGGCCTTTCGGATCCCGGCAAGGCTAGGAGTCGCCGTAATTTGCCAAATCCGTCAGTGAAGGGGACCTCCGGGTCTCCCAGCAGCAAAGTCCCGATTGAAGGCAACAGTCCAACCGTGAAGGGGAGACACCGCCACGGCACCAGTTTCCCAGGGCCAGCGCCTGTGGGCAAGAGAGGGGCTCCTCCGGCTCATATCCAAGCTGGGGAACGGGTTACCGGTGGGAATCCACCACTACCAAAGAACCGTATTTAGGTGCAGGGAAGAGACCGTCACCGCTAACTGCAGGGAACATCAGCACCGCAGCCGTCCGAGGGACCCGTCCAACCAGCCGTTTGTTTACCGTGAACTGTGTCATCATCCTTGGGCTGAGTGAGTACCTCCGCGCCATGCGGCATAGCGCTGCCCTTGCGTCCCTGCACCTCCACAGGCCCCATAACCCGCCTGTCCACCAACCTAACCCCCCGTCATCGGGCCCCGGGACCACCAAACCCCCTCTACCCACGGAGGGGCAAACAAACATCTAGCTGCTCCATACCACCACTCCCGGGATCCCCAGACAGAGCAGCGGTGGTGTCCACACAATCACCACAACCGTAGGTGGCGTCACGGACATTAATACATTAATCAAATCCCCCACCAACAAATCACCCCTTTCAGTCCCCGGGATCCGGCCTATCCCCGAGCAGTGGGGGAGCGCAGCGTTGACACCCTCCTCCCCGCCCGCGACAGACACAGTTCACGATAAAACACACGGCTGGAAGGACGGTTCCCACGGACGGCTGCTATTGCTCTTCCCCGGTAGTTAACAGTGACTGTCTCTCTTCCTGCACCTAGTACTGTTCTTGGTTCCAATGGGTTCCCACCGGTAACCCGCTCCCCGGCTTGGATATGGGCCGGAGGAGCCCCTCTTTGCCCGCAGGCGCTGGCCCTGAGAAACTGGTGCCGTGGTGGTGTCTCTCTCATACGGTTGGACTGTTGCCTTCAATCGGGAGTTAGTTGTTTGGAAACCCAGGAGGTCCCCTTCACTGATGGATTTGGCAAATTGTACGGCGACTCCAAGCCTTGCCGGGGTCCGAAAGGCCCCTGCCAATGGTGCCGACTTCTCTTCGTGTACCGGTCCGGTACCGCCGGGTCACCGCCCGTCCACGGTCCTTATGGCAACTCCGATTAGCCACTCCTGCAGACGGTCACAGCCGTCTGCTAACCTTGCTGTCTCTGTCCGGGGCACACACCCGGACGCAGTCTCACTGTTGCTCCTGTACCACACTTTCCTTCATCTCACTTTCACCTCACAAACTCAACTCTCTTTTCCCGCCTCCAGGACTGTGAACTCCTTGGGGGGCGGGACCAACCGCCTGGCCCACCACCTGGTGTGAACATCAGCCCCTGGAGGAAGGCAACAAGGGTTTCTGGGTCTAGCTTTGATGTGCCTAACCGGGGTGTAGGGTGTGGTGGTGTAGTTACCTGTGACCCCTGGCTTGCCCAGGGCGTCACATATAGCCTCCATGTCTCCCTCTTTGTCTTCAAGCTGTCTTGTGCTGTGAGAATGTACCGCCCCTGTGCCAGCGGCTGAGCCACTCTGATCCGGAGCCGCGGTGGCTTGAGGGGTCTCCGGACCCAGGGGTTCGCGTGGACACTCGAATTTAAAGTGGGTATATACAGGGGAGTTAAGAGTTTGTGATGCCACCAACTGTGAGTGGTAATGTGTAATACCACCGCTGCTGTTGATGAGAGGGGGAGCCCGGGTGGCGATGTTGTAGCAGCAGGGTGTGTTAACCCCTCCGTGAGTAGGGGGTATGTTCCCCGGGGCCCGTTGGTGTTTGCCGGCTATTGTGTACTCACTCAGTCCAGGAAATAACACTGACAGCTTGTAAACCAGAGTTCTGAGCACCGCTGCAGCTTGTAGGGAGCACGCTTGGGTTCGTGCCCTTGGTGTTGCTATTATCCTGTGGCCCTTTCCTTGGCACCTGTTTCTCTTGTTTGAACCCTCGAGCATGAAACTCCTAAGGTTCTCGCTCACCCATTATGGCTAACTGAGTGAGCTTGCTCTCAGGGTTCACGCGTAGGATTTCTTTGGACTGTATTGGGGAAAGTCCTATCCCATCGGAGTGCTAGTATCCCGATTTTTGGAGCTGGTTGGGTAAATTACTGGAACGCGTGAAGCTACTTCCTTGGCCTAGGGTCCACATACCCAGTCATGCCCTGGCCCCTGCCTGTAGATGGCTTAAGGCTGCCCTCCTCGGCTGTCCGTGCCCCTTGACATGATCTCTTCTCCCCCCCCCCGCCACCCTTGGGACCGGGTTTCCAGTTCCTACCAAGTCCAGACCAATGTCTGCCACCTAGTATTCTACAGGGAGCCCTGCTCCTGACCACCTCCAATGACTTGTGACCTCTCCTCTTGAGTCGCCACCTGACTGACACCCCTCACTCCTTCCCTACCAACCCCCCAAGTGGGTGGCCCTATTCCCTTCAGGCCCCCCAATGGTGTCTGGTTGGTGTGGTGCAGAGCGTTCCTAGGGTTTTGACTGGCTCTGCTCTTAACACCGAAGGACCAGGACCCGTAACAAAGGAGGATGCGGATACTATGCAGGAGGGCAGATTGCACAATACCCTGTGACTACCTGATAGGCCAGGGCATCACAAATGCAGTTCCCTGTAGCACCCTGATTTATTCAGGGCGCTACATATACTAAATCAGTCTTACGTGGGATCACTTTTGGATGTTCCTGGGTTGTCTTTTTTTCCACCTCATTTTCCTCGCTGTTGTGGACATGGTCCTAAACACGGTTGGTGTGACCGGCTGTAATCGCTCTGAACTTGCGGTAGAATAATGCCGTCTGTTTTGTGTTGAATCTGTGGACTGCCATTTGTAGACTATTTCGGTGAGATCATCTTGGTGTCAAGAATGTTTAACACTTTCTTTCCTGAGACCTACTTGAAGTTGGTGTTGGAGTCTTCTAACTTGGATTTAAATTTTCATGACATTAGCAGCAGACAGGCTGTTGGATAGTTATTTCTATGGTCTAGATCTGGAGTGTGAGGTTGGTTAATTCTTTGTGTAGGTGTTCTATAGTCAAAATGTCCATGGAACATTAGTTTAGAATGCTTTATTTACTACAGTATTCAGGATCATCAGAAAATAAGGTGGGGGCGCAGAGGGACCCTTAAACCACTTGGTATTCACTGGACTCTGGTATTCTGCAGGGTGAGCTAGTCCGGGTCCCGTCCCCACTGATGTTGCCTGGTGGTTCCGGTAGTATGGAACTAGTCGTGTGTTGTGAATGTCAGTTATGCTTTTGCTGCTGTGAGGCTCCCTCTTGTGGCCAGTAATGGTTTGGACAGAGACCAGGTGTGCTGGAGCAATGGGCGTTTCCATTGCTAACTCTCTGCCTATTTAAACCTTGGTCTGCTAGCAGGCTGAGCCGGTTCTCATTTGTTCTTTTAGTTTACCATCCTTCTCATCTTGCTCCAGACCACATCTACCCCAGATAAGTGCTTGGTTCTTTCTTATGATGTTTTGTTCTTTTTGTTCTTATCTGGGTTTGTCATTTACTGTGGTTCAGTTCATTAGCTTGCAGGAATCTTCCCGCTCTGTTGCTTAGCTGGAAAGCTCCCTGCAGCTGTTTGGAGTATTGCTCCTATAAGTCCATGTGTTTGTTGCTTCTTGAATTTGTAATTTGTTCCTGCCTTCTGTTCATTGGTATGACAAGGGCACCTGGTATAGGACTGAGTTCAGATCCAGCAATCTGAGGACTTCTTGTACTATCAGGAATTTGGATTTTTGTAGGGTTTTTCTCTGGCCACCATCAGCCCCTTTCCTATCCTCTCCTATTTAGTCAGTAGGGCCTCACCTTTTGCTAATCCTATCATCCATCTGTGTATTGTTTTTTCCTATATCACGTAGTCTTTGAATGTGGGGGGCTTGCTATACCTTTTTGCGCTCTTTCTGAGGCAGTGCTTTTCCTCCCTCCCCCTTTCCCCCCCCTCTTTCCCCCCCCTTTCCCCCCCCCCCTTTCCCCCCCCCCTTTCCCCCCCCCCTTTCCCCCCCCCTTTCCCCCCCCCTTTCCCCCCCCCTTTCCCCCCCCCTTTCCCCCCCCCTTTCCCCCCCCCCTTTCCCCCCCCCCTTTCCCCCCCCCCTTTCCCCCCCCCCCTTTCCCCCCCCCCTTTCCCCCCCCCCCCTTTCCCCCCCCCCTTTCCCCCCCCCCCCTTTCCCCCCCCCCCTTTCCCCCCCCTTTCCCCCCCCCCTTTCCCCCCCCCTTTCCCCCCCCCTTTCCCCCCCCTTTACCTCCCCTTTCCCTCCCCCCCCCTTTCCCCCCCCCTTTCCCTCCCCCCCCTTTCCCCCCCCCTTTCCCTCCCCCCCCTTTCCCCCCCCCTTTCCCTCCCCCCCCCTTTCCCCCCCCCTTTCCCTTCCCCCCCCCCTTTCCCCCCCCCCTTTCCCTTCCCCCCCTTTCCCCCCCCCCTTTCCCTTCCCCCCCTTTCCCCCCCCCCTTTAAATACTCTAATACCGCTCAACTTCCGTTTCTCAGATTCCCTTATCCGGCGGTAATGCGCAGGCGTTGGGCAACGCCAAGTGCGTGAGCTACTAAGAAACCAATGTATAGCTTTGTAAAAATAACACAGATCACTACGCAGACAAACTTACGGCGCATGCGTCAATCTACACCTGAAGCATAGCTACGCAGGAAAAACAGGCAATCTACGTTCCCCATTGTTTCTCCAAAGCACAGGTTGCGGCGCTTGCGCCAGACCGCGCACACAAATCTTAACAGAATCCACGGAACCTGTATATGCACCATTCATCTCAGGATCGACATATAGGAGGGGTTTAGGGGAATTCATTAACAAATAGTCATTGTTTAATAATCTACATATAAAAAAGGGAGCTCCGGCACTCTACCCCAATTAATGTCAGACTACTGTAGCATTTCAAAAGGTTTTTTTATTACAAGCAAGTCCAAAAACATGATGTCCAAAAAGTTTCAACCAGTATGGTCTTCATCAGAGGACCATCTAGATAAAAGTACAGATATAAATTAATACAGAACCAAGATTAAATACAAAATCAAAGTAAAAATAGAATCAAGACCTATGCAGGGAAAATAACCACATGAGTGGAGGGGAAGGGAATCGGGGATTCATCCCAAGGGATTGTAACATTTGTGAGAAGCCATTCAAAGCATATCATGGCTAAACACAGACTCAAGGTGTGGTCAAGTGCTGAAGTGCCTATATAGTGCATAGGATCCACTAAATTCATATTTGAGTTCCATAGAATGTTAATATAGGTATATTACCTGTGAATATATAGGTAAAGGTGAATTGGTAGTCAGAGACGCAACGCAGCGAGTTCCAAAGGGAAGTAACTCACAATGGAAAATATATTTTTGTAGAGAACCTACCATGGTAAAAAGATAATTAGAAGAAGCCTCAAAATAAACGCAAGTTATTCAGATACAGATGTGGTTATATGGAAAGGAGCGTGTGGGCCCCCATAATGGTTATTTACATACACAGATATTCTTATTACATTTAAACAAACTCGGCTCAGGCCACCTCCACAACGGGACTCCAATTCTGTTGGAAATTAGCCGTTCTACCATCATCCCTCACACAATGGGTTTTCTCTGTTTCGCTCAACAGCAGTTTCAGGTAGAAACCAAAGTGCCATACGGGCATGAAGGCCACACCACAGGAATTCCATCTTCCCATGCTTTCTGTTGTGGACGTGGCTCTGGATTAGATTATACTGGGTGTATTGTGCTTTGACACAAACCTTCTTTGGCTTTTGCTGAGGACCTTTCTTCTCTGAAGCGGAGGACCTTTGGTCAGGATGCTGGTGCCTGGTTTCCCCGGTTCCTGCTGACACACGTGCCTCTGTAGTTGCAGGATGATATCCGTCCCTGCTAGAATGGATGGGTGTGATGAGGGCAGTAGCTGGGAATCAACACTACTACAAATAGGTCATTGCAGCCTGTGATTCTGGAGGATTTCCATTCAGGTCACTGGCTTTTCTACATAGTTACGGAAGAGATGACCTTTCATGTAGGGATTTGTGCGTATTTTTTTTTTTTTAGGTGTGTTCTGCAATTTTTGCCATATCTTTGGCTTAAGGGTATCAACATCTTTGTAACGATCCTTCATGTACAAGGCCAGATGTTACGGTGTCTTTGCATTCTTCATTTTCTACCAATGTTTGTTCCTAAGGGTACTTTCACACTTGCATTCAACGCAGTCTGTCACTATGGAGAATAGCGCAGACCGTTAACGCACTGCGCTATTCTCCCTAGACTTGTATGGACGATGCACTGTAATGCAAGTGTCAGCTTTGCATCCGCTGGACAACACAGCAGCTGTGCTCTTCCCGTGATGTGTACCTCTTGCTGACCACCTTTGCAGATCCTCCTCCTTTGTACAATTTCTTCTATATGTTGGCTACAAAATTTAGGACTGCGTTACAGGACTTGTAGAGCTAGGATCTCTCTGAAGCAGCATGGCTCTCATCTGGTACAAGGTGAACCTCCAGATATCTTCACGACACCGAGGGTCATCCGATTTTAGGCAGCGGCAGACTGGACAGCTTCTTGGAAAAATTTGCTTAACTTTCCAGGCCTCAGAAGATGGTTCACGAAAAAATAAACCTCTCCACATTAGTCACCTCCCGCTTGTAGTCCGGGCACCCCCAGCATAATCTGCAGCTAGGAAAACCTCTTTAGCATGGGGTGATTCACTGAGTGCCACTAGTACAAACCTGCTGCCCTAGTCTCCATACAGGGTTTCATACTTCAGTGGGTCTGTCTGATACTCAAGGTGCTGATGTCCTGCTCCTCCCTCCTCCTCGTAGTGGGCCGGGGTGCTCCTCTGCCAGGGACATATCGCTCACCGGCTTGTCCCTGGAGAAGCTGCATCCTTCCACAAAGGGGATTATCTGCTTCAGGGATTGTAGGCAACTGTATCGTACAGAGGTCTACTTTCTGGAGATGTGTTCGAGGCAACGCCTTGCTGAGGCCACAGCTTTTTGCCCGGGAGCTGCCTCTTGTACCTCACCTCATATACACCCTGTGCAAGTGGTTGGATAGATAATTGCTGACAATATGGCACACCAAGCATGTCAGACATCAGTCGGTGCCTGCAGAGTAGAGTGCAGAGGGACTTGTTAGTGGCAGCAGTACACTTTACAGCAGGGCAAATTCCCCCCCCCCCCCCCCCCCCAAAAAAAACACAAAATGAAAATATGCCAAACTTGAGGCTTGGAATGCTGGCAATCGAGAAATGCTGGTACTCTCATGTCTTTCAGATTTATACAGAGCAAACTGTTTTTCTGTCAAGCGTGCTTCACAGCTTGTCTGATAAAGTTGTTGCAAGAGCGTCCTGGAGGTGGAGCGGCCTTGCCTGTTAATACAGCCGGCCTCACCAGTTAAGCTGATCGCCTGTGGGTCTGACATCACGTCAGCTGCCTTACCATTAGCTCAAAGGAATCCCAAGGCTGGCTCACCCCCACGGCTCTCACCGCCTGCAGCGCTCTATGTTGGAGCGTCCCAGGAGCTGGCTCACCACCAGGGCTCATCAAATGGGTAAGTGGAACTCAATAGAAAGGATGGTTGCTCAAGAGAGGGACAAATTCAAATAGTCATATGAAAGTTTGGGCACCCCTATTAATGTTTAACCTTTTTTTTTCTTTATAACAATTTGGGTTTTTGCAACAGCAATTTCAGTTTCATATATCTAATAACTGATGGACTGAGTAATATTTCTGGAGTGAAATGAGGTTTATTGCACTAACAGAAAATGTGCAATCCGCATTTAAACAAAATTTGACCTGTGCAAAAGTATGGGCACCTCAACATAAGTGACAATAATATTTTGTAGATCCTCCTTTTGCAGAAATCACAGCCTCTAGTCGCTTCCTGTAGCTTTTAATGAGTTCCTGGATGAAGGTATATTTGACCATTCCTGATTACAAAACAATTCCAGTTCAGTTAAGTTTGATGGTCGCCGAGCATGGACAACCGCTTCACATCATCCCACAGATTTTCAATGATATTCAGGTCTGGGGACTGGGATGGTCGTTCCAGAACATTGTAATTGTTCCTCTGCATGAATGCCTGAGTAGATTTGGAGCGGTGCTTTGGATCATTGTCTTGCTGAAATATCCATCCCCTGCGTAACTTCAACTTCACCACTGATTCTTGCACATTATTGTCAATCTGCTGATACTGAGTTGAATCCATGCGACCCTCAACTTTAACAAGATTCCCGGTGCCGGCATTGGTCACACAGCCCCAAAGCATGATGGAACCTCCACCAAATTTTACTGTGGGTAACAAGTGCTTTTCTTGGAATGCCGTGTTTTGGTTTTTTTTTTGCCTCCATGCATAACGCCTTTTTGTATGACCAAACAACTCAATCTTTGTTTCTTCAGTCCACAGGACCTTCTTCCAAAATGTAACTGGCTTGTCCAAATGTGCTTTTGCATACCTCAGGCGACTGTTTGTGGCGTGCTTGCAGAAACGGCTTCTTTCGCATCATTCTCCCATACAGCTTCTCCTTGTGCAACGTGCGCTGTATTGTTGACCGATGCACAGTGACACCATCTGCAGCAAGAAGATGCTGCAGGTCTTTGGAGGTGGTCTGTGGATTGTCCTTGACTGTTCTCACCATTCTTCTTCTCTGCCTTTCTGATATTTTTCTTGGCCTGCCACTTCTGGGCTTAACAAGAACTGCCCCTGTGTTCTTCTATTTCCTTACTATGTTCCTCACAGTGGAAACTGACAGTTTAAATCTTGGACAACTTTTTGTACCTTCCCCTGAACAACTATGTGGAATACTCTTTGTTTTCAGATCATTTGAGAGTTGTTTTGAGGGGCCCATGATGCCACTCTTCATAGGAGATTCAAATAGGAGAACAACTTGCAAGTTGCCACCTTAAATACCTTTTCTCATGATTGGATACACCTGCCTATGAAGTTCAAAGCTCAATGAGGTTACAAAACCAATTTAGTGCTTTAGTAGGTCAGTAAAAAGTAGTTGGGAGTGTTCAAATCAAGAAATTGATAAGGGTGCCCATACTTTTGCACCGGTCAAATTTTGTTTAAATGCGGATTGCACATTTTCTGTTAGTACAATGAACCTCATTTCAATCCAGAAATATTACTCAGTCCATCAGTTATTAGATATATGAAACTGAAATTGCTGCTGCAAAACCCCAAATTGTTATAAAGAAAAAAGGTTAACATTAATAGGGGTGCTTAAACTTTTTCATATGACTGTACGTATAGAACACAAAACACTTGGCACTCCAGAGCAATAAAGAGGGGAAAAAATATAGTTGTGCTTAAGTTTACATACCTCAGAAGACTTTTTGCTTTCTTGGCATTTTTTCAGAGAATATGAATGATAACACAATCTTTTTCCACTCATGCAGTGGTTGGGTGAAGCCATGTATTGTCAAACTACTTTGTAGTCTTTTTAAATCACAATGACAACCAAAACCATCTAAATGACCCTGATTGTAAAGTTCACACACCCCAGTTCTTAATACAAAGTATTGCCACCTCTAACATCAATGGCAGCATGAAGTCTTTTGTGGTAGTTGTAGAGGAGGCTCTTTATTTTCTCAGATGGTAAAGCTGCCCATTCTTCTTGGCGCCTCCAGTTCCTGTAAATTCCTGGGCTTTCTTGCATGAACTGCACTTTGCTTGAGTTCTCCCCCCGAGAGTGGCTCAATGATATTGAGGTCAGGAGACTGAGATGGCCACTCCAGACCTTAACTTTGTTCTGCTGTAGCCAATGACCGGTTGACTTGGTTGTGTGTTTTGGATCATTGTCATGTTGGAACATCCAAGCACGTCCTATGTGCAGCTTCTGGGTGGTGCAAATTTTGCCTCCAGTATTTGCTGCTAACATGCTACATTCATCTTTCCTTCAACTTTGACCAAGTTTTCTGTTTTTGTTTTTTTTTTTTTTTTTTTTTTTTTTTTTAGCTCGCACATCCCCACATCCGTGATCCACCTCCATGCTTTACAGGAGGAATGGTGTTCCTTTCATCATAGGCCTTGACACCTCTCCAAATGTAACAGTTTATAGTTGTGGCCAAGAAGTTTAATTTTCGGTCTCGTAACTCCTTGCGCAGTAATAGCTTTCTTCTGGTGACTTGACCATGCAGCCAATTTTTCTTCAAGTGCCTTGTTATTGTGCAGCTTGAAACAGTCACACCACTAGTTTTCAGTGAGTTCTGTATTTCAGCTGATTGTGGATTTTTCTTTTCCATCCCAACAATTTTTCTGGCAGTTGTGGCCAACATTTTTGTTCTATCTTATCTTGTGGTTTGGATTTTACAGAGCCCCTGACTTTCCATTTGTTAATCCCAGTTTGAACACTGCTGACTGGCATTATCAATGCCTTGAAGATCTTTGTATCCCTTTCCTGTTTTATACAGTTCTACTATCTTCCTGTAGATCCATTGACAAATCTTATGCTTTCCCCAGGACTCATAATCCAGAAACGTCATTGGCTGGATGAAAGATGCAATAATCTGTCTGGATTCCAAAAACTCACTCAGCTTTTATGCACACACTGATAACAAGCAAACAGGTCACAGGTGAGGATGTTACCTTTATTAACTATTCAAACCCATTTGTGTCAACTTCTGTACATTTAATCAGATCAAAATCACCAGGGTATGTTATGATCACGGTCATCTGGATGTTTTTGGTTGTAATTATGATTTAAGAGAAAGCACAGTAGATGACAATAAATGGCTTCACCCGACCACTAACCATGAGTGGGGAAAATGATTTTGTATTCTCATTCATATTTTCATTAAAATATATAAAGCCAGGAAAGTAAAAAAAAATCTGCCAGGGTGTGTAAACTTTTAAGCACAACTGTATATCTTTACACCGGTAGATAAGCTCATCCACAATGAGATCAGTTTTAGAAAGTCTCATACTCCTGATATTAATCCAAGTGGATGTAGAGTCTGTAGGGTATATATCCAAAACGATTCTTGTTCCTTCAACCTCTGGATTCTGTTACCGCCTCTTCTATTTTGTGGAAAATGTTCAATCACTTGGTATTTTATTTGTGAAATTATATGTCCATGTTCTAGAGAATGTGCAGGGATCGATAATTTACAGTGAGTTGTGGATTTGTTTGCTAATGCGGTCTTGAACATGTTGTGTAGTATCTCAAATATCCAAGACCGCAAGGACACTTGATCAAATAGACAATGAATGTAGTCACATGTGAGAGAGCCATGAATCTTTAAGATGTTTCCTGTACGGGGATAAGAAAATGTATTGCCTTTTGACTGTTTGAATATTGTGTACTATGTAATCAGACACAATTGGCCATCCGTGTAGTATACAGTGTCATTGTCTGGGGATACTGGTGGCTGAGTCGATATTAAAGGATCACAAAGGTTTGGCTCCTCTTGTGGCAGAACAGTGGTGGATTATGGAACTCTGGGATCTTGGTCTTCGAGTCCCAACAATGGCCAATGTTTCATTAAAATCATTAGTGCCCTCTTGATGGATGGGTGATATGGGTGATACTTGCTGACAAATGGTATACGTGGACCTGTCATTGTGTTGAGGATACATTGCTATGTCTTGCAATGTCATCTGGATAGCCTTTATCCAAGAACTTTTCTTTCATTTCTATGTGTCTTTGGACATGCTGTTTCATCAAATACTAAACATTTAATTCGAGCATGTTGGGATCTGGGTAGTGCCTGCTTGATGTGCATAGGGTGACAACTACAAGAGGGAAAAAGGCGATCTCCTGTCTCAAGGTGTGTAGCGCGTCCTGCCGTTCAAATTGCTAATTCCAAGGGTTTTCGGGCGTCTGTCTCATGGCCCCATGTTGTGCGTCAATAATGTTAGGGTGAACGCTGTCAAAGTTCCACAAGTTGCCTACTGTCTGGCCTAATTGGTGTGGATCAAGTGCATGCATAAAGAAATCACGTTAGTCGGATGTGAAATCTCTTCTTGATCCCAGTAAAGATGGCACCGAACAGATCGAGAATAAACATGCGGCCTCTGATATAGGCTAGGGGCATACACTAGTTCGGATATGCCAATTTAGTGGGACAGTTCATGAGTTAGCCAATGGGCATATCCGTGTTGATGCTGATGGGCGGGTCTAAGACTTCATCTGTTGGTTGGTCCCCTATGTTGGCCAGTGGGTCTTCTCCTTATATGGTGGTAATAAATTTGGACATAACTTGCATTCCAAGCAAGGTGTGGTAAAAAGGAAATGGCAGCCATCTTTAGCTCTGAGTTATATGTATTATCTGAGAACTGAATTATGTAAGAAAAATAGACATATTTCCCACAATCTCCTGTCAAGAGGTTAATTAAGTATTTAATGGAATGGCTCTCCTCAACAGTCCCCACCTCCCCACCACCAATAAAAACTTTAACCATCTGACCCTACTCCTAACCCATCAGTCTCCAATACCCAGCTGCAACGCTTTTCATTTTGCTGCCCGCTATACGAACAATGCTAGGCCTTTGCCCCCAGGGGAACAGACTTCAATTGCAGCCTGATGTACTCACCCTACTCTGACTACCTAGCTAGGGACTGTGAAAAACTGAAGGGGGCCTAGCTGTTCTAGATCTCCAGAATAACTAACCACCTGAGCTAGGAAAGTGTGGGACTGACATCTACTCCTTTTTGAGTATGTCCATGAAATGGGGGGAGGAAGTGGAAGTTACACCCCCCTTTCCACCCAACAGACCGAGCACATGACGCGCTCTCTAGCGCCCCACTTAGTCAGGCCAATTATGGAATTGCCTGACAATAAGCCAGGAGGCAGCTATTATTCTATGCCAATGATTGAAGGGTTCCCGGTGAGAGTAAGGTATATATTCCCCCGACCTCTGCGGACGGAATATATCTAAACCTCCCCAGATCTCACGGGTTGCCCCACAATGATCCTTGGCATAAACTCTCTGCCACCAATTGATTACGATAACTATCATGCCGAACACACAGACATGGAATTCAGGATCGAGATAACAGAACAGCACAAGATTAAATTATAAATTTGAATCGCCCTAATGGCACACTAGAAACTACAATATATAAAATATGGAATTTACAGAATATATATAATTTTTCTAGTACATTTACAGAGAAGACTAGGTTACAACAGTCAGATCAAGCAGTTACCTTATGCGTATGGCCACAGGAGGGCGCAGTTTAACCAGGGTTTCATGGCCTTCCTCACGTGTATAGTACGCATGGCCCCCGTGCAAAGACAAGCCAAAAATGTCTGTACTGTGTTTATCAAACAGGCAATGTCCCCTCCTACCTAGTGACCTCACAGGGAAGCACTGCCCCACCCCGGTCCTGGGTCTGAAACAATATCCCAAAGTGATTATTGGTCATAACTTTGCCTGGGAATGTCGTAGGCGGACAACAATGCTTTTATATTTACAGTTATGATTTTATCTTTACAATGATGGGACACAATATTAGTCTGCTGGTACCCTACTGGCCAATATAAAGTTTGGGATACTTAGAGGTCCCACACCTATATAAAATATGTGCTAGGATCGTCGGAATGCCTGGATGCGATTATTTCTGCTTGACATGTTTATAGGAAGCACGGCTCATGAGATATTAAACATTTATTCCTGGTGCCCCTCTGTCTCAGGTGTACAGGATGCTTCTAATTAGTTTGTCACTTCTCTGCAGCGTCACAAAGGGGAGTCTTCCTTTCCCTTACTATTCCTAGGCCTAAACAGCTCATCTAATTTCTACTCCTTTCTCGATCATCCTCCTTATACAGGGAAAATCACAATAAACAGCAGCAACAATTAAGACCACAAGAATCACTGTCTATCTGAGTTAGCAATCTCTGCCATCCCTCTATTATCCCTTCATCCATGAAAAGTTTGTCCCAGGGATCCTCTACACCTGAATTTATTTTTAATTCTTTCTGTAGAGAAGCTTGCTTTTTTTATGGCTACTGTAACCTTCCCGCTGGGACCCGTATTATCTGGAATATAGGTAGAACACGCGGACTTCACCATTTTTCAAACACCTACTTTCTCTGCCAATATGTCAAGGGCCATCCTGTTTTGAAAAGCCATTATTGATGTAGGGCCTAGCTGGTCTGCCAAACCTTGAAGGGCTTCTCTAGTGTAATTGACCAATCTTTTGTTGGTTATAGTAGATGTAATTGATCTAGCCTACATTTTTATTTATGGTCACTAGAGGTAGTATGACTCAAAACCTGCTTTGACTTGAGCCCTGGCTTAAATTCTTCTGGTACCCCCCTTGGGACCCCTATAGCATCGATTATAAACATAGGGGTCAAAACTGCCTTTGGGTTCGGGATTTGTCTTTTTGTTCTGTGTAGATCTTCTGCGGTTAGGGCTTCCTCACCTTCAGCTGCTATGTAGAAGGGCATTATGGCTTTGGCTAGTCTGTATTCCCCCACCATTCACCTTCTAAATGAGTTCTGATCTTCATGTCCCCTACATATCCAGAAGACATCAGAAATGGACTGAGTCTGGTTGACAAAGTCCTCTCTGGTGGCATTACTATATCTGCTGCAATATCCCTCTGTGAAATAACCCACAAATGTGTTCCCCTCAGTGTTAGTATAACAGGTCTATTTTCCTGGGTATATGGTGATGCCTTGACCTGGGTTAGGTGTGTCTGTGACTATGGGGTGGTACTTTTTCCAGTTTTTCACAATTTAATTCACTAAGGGATTTATTAGTGAACAGACTCTGGAAACATTTTTCCACATCTGAGGGACAGATCCTAGGTGGAGTCTCTCCACTGCACAGACAAGGCAATTAGACTTATTATATTGATTGGCGGTATTTCATCCACTTAAACCATAAGTTGGTCTGTGTACCCTCTTTCAACGGCAAGGATATATATCTTCAAATGTGGGGTTTGCAATGGCCATCGTTTTTAAGTTTTTGAATACGGAACATTAGTGAGTTTGTGTATTTCCATCTTTTTGTCGCCATTACTCTTTTATGTCCACTTATCTGACCACAGATAAGTGGTCACAACTAGATGGGCACAACTAGCACACCCACCATATACATATGTGCTCAGCAGATAGGTGCCATGATCACCAGGTTGAGGGTTCTCCAGGTTAAGGACTAGTGGATTACATTGGCCAATGGTATCACAGGGCTTGAGGACTTTTGTACGATAGTATGGGGAGATAAGGTATGCACACCAGTGACTATGTAAGGGGAATACATGGAATAGCAGAAACTGCTGTGTGAATACTGACTTGAAAAATCCAATAGCTATATGTAAAGTGAAAATGTGAAAAATGGAACCTGCATTACTGCCATGAACATATGAATCAAGAGAAATTTAGCTACTGAATTGATCAATGCAATAGAGCCCCAACACTACGCCAAAGTATTTCTCTACGTTGGGGTCCCATTTTCACTTTACATATAGCTATTGGATTTTTCAAGTCAGTATTCACACAGCAGTTTCTGCTATTTCATGTATTCCCCTTCCATAGTCACTGGTGTGCATACCTTATCTCCCCATAGTGATGTTTTTTTAGGTTTTTGCACCTAGTTCAGACTTAGAATGGTGTTCCAAACGTTATTCCTTATTTTTTTGTACGATAGTGTCATCCTGTTGAGTAGGGGTTTGCCATGGGAGTCTAGTTTTTGTTTATTTAGGGCTGTTTTCAGTCTATACCCCCTAATCTTCACCAGTGTTCCACCCAACTGCCCTCCATGAACCACATGTTTGTCCCCACCCAGAGGGTGAGGAAGCCCATTGAGTGTCACACTGTACTACATCACAATAATCAAATTTAGAAGTGTAATAGCAAATATGTATGTTAATTAAACTAACTTTTATTAAATTAGATTAATCCGGTGGTAAATTTTGTTTCCCTATAGGTACCTTTTTAGGTTTTAATCTGTGGAAAAAAAAAAAATGCCCAAGGACTTGGGCCCTACTGACATACAACGTGGCTGAACCCCAAAAGGGGGATAAGGCCAGGACAATGGTCCTAGGCTCTCACGTATATATAGCAACAGGGGAAACCTCAATTACTTCAGTAGGTGACACCAAAAGAATTGAGTATACCCCATATTGAACAATTTTTTTAAATATCTGTACAGGACCAGACAAGGAATATGGTCCAAAAAAATCATACCACAGGGACAGTGGTCCTGAGTTGTATCACATGTATACACTAACAGGGGAAACCTCAATTATTCAAGGGACCTCAAAAGAGGTACCTTATAGAAATACAACAGAGGAAACCTCAATCAATTGATCCCAAAGAAAACTACCCCATGAACTTCAATGTATACACATGTATATATTTAGCAGATACAAAGGAAGGATCTCACCCATTCAGATGATCCAGTCTCATGTCCTTCCTGTCGCACAGGCAGTACAGAGGGGAGGGCACTTGTCTAAACACCGGTTAAAACTCGCCCTATTTCCCTTTAAAAGGACGGTCCACAGCTATCACCTAGCCGCCGTCGTACCAGTCCCCATATGCCTCTCAATGCGTTTCGTCAACGTCCATGACTCTTCAGGGGATTTGCATAGGTTAGATCATAAAATAGGGTAACGCTAGTAAGTTACCACCAGCTGCTATCCACAGCCGGCCACCACCACATAAGCATATTAGTCACCATATAGCCCCTAGGCCAATCGCACACAGCCACCACAGATATGAATAATTATGTATTATGCACTCACCAGGCCCATGTAGGTGACATGCACGCTAAAAACCATACTTCCAGGTATTGTGCACCATGTCACATGGTATTCGTGCCGCGCTGTCACGTGATGTAATCACATACAAGCGCCCGCTGTCACACCTATGGGCGGAGCCTCCCAAGGTGCACGACGTGCAACAGACGCAGAAGCATCACCACATGGGGCACCACGTGACTGCGACTATCGTCATCACATACAGGGGGCGGGACATAGCAAATCATGGGACAGTGGGCAATAACGCGATTTGTGTAGTATGCCCCGTACAGTGTCACAAGAATGGGGGCGGGCCGAAAGAAACCATGGACCAGGGTAACTAAACCACCCACATTAACCCATTACGGGCGGGCAGATAAGAAAATCGGCAGAAAACACCACCATTATATCCATAGCACTATCAGATGCACCACATTACCAAAAACCTATTCTGAGGTCCCCTATTTGTATAGGTAAATGCCATAGGAGATATACCACACCTTGAAAACAAAAGGTTTTTTGTTTGTTTTTTTTTAAAATTGTGGTGGAAATGTTGGTAATCAAAGTATTTTAACACCACCACTCGATCTGGGTTGTCTATCCATTGGTTGAGGAATTAGTACTACGGATCACATAGGATCCGAAATGTCCATAGATATTTAAGAAAGATTATAAATCAAATGGGAAGAGGAACCGCAGGGGCCTGGGAGAGTCCGATGAAACTTCGAAAATTCAGCTGCTCGTTTAAGCCCTTCGGTGAGCCAGTCTCAAATCTAAAAATCCATCTGGTCTAGCGCTATAAAACGGTGCGATCCCAGTCACCACCTCTTTTTGGTTGTTCCTCTTTATCAATGCCAACAAAGGCTAGTACATCCTTACTACCGTCATGTAGAGCATTCACATGCATAGCCAGAGGAGTCTCCCTTCTGTGTTCAATATCACCCAGGTGTTCACCTATACGTCTCCTAAATACCCTAATCGTTTTCCCTATGTATTCCATACCACATACACGTGTGGCCTTGTATACAATACCACGGGTCCGGCAATTGATGAAATGACGTATGGTGAACTTTTCCTGGGTGACATTTGAATCAAAGATATTTTGTTTAAGCTACATAGGGACATGACACACATTTTCAACATCTGTAGCAGGCCTTAATATCAGACTTAAGTCAACCTTACTGTTAGGGTGTTGCACAGTCATTTTAGTGTACCCCATCTCCAATAGAATGACTTTTTTTTTTTTTTTTTTTACGTGATGTGGGGATAATCACCAATCTTTGGTTCAAGATCCTGGTCCATCAAAAGGATAGGCCAGTGTTTATTCAGAATGGTTTTTAACACTCTGTGAACCATTATTAAAGGTCGTAATAAACATCATTGCTCCGACATCATTACCCCTCAGTCACATTCAGCAAATCAGTCCTGTTCCTGGATCTGGTCTCATTATAGGCTTGTTTTTAACACCCTATTTGGATATCCCCTCTCCAAGAACCTCACTTTCAAATCGTTAGCTTGATATTTAAATGCTGATTCCTCAGAACAGTTTCTCCGCATGCGGAGGGACTGGCCTTTGGGAATACCCCTCTTGAGGGGTGTCAGATGACTACTCTCCCATCTCAAGAGGGAGTTGGTAGACGTAGGCTTTCGGAAAGTGCAGGTTTGTAGGGTGCCAATTTGAGTTTTACTAACCAGGATATCCAAAAACGGCAAAGTTGTCCGATTTTGTTTCATGTGTGAATCGTAGACCAATGGAGTTGTTGTTCAGCTGGTCAACAAAAATTCCAAGGGTGTCCTCTGAGCCCTGCCAAACAATGAACACCTCGTCAATATAGCGTGCCCAGATTTCCACCCTTGAGGTCTCCAACAGTCCGTTGTCATCAGCAAAAACAATCTTCTCCTCCCACCAGCCCAGGAGCAAATTTGCATACGATGGGGCACAGGGGTTCCCCATCGCGGTGCCCCTGAGCTGGTGGAAGAATTTGCCAACAAAATAGTTTTTTGTGAGGCAGAACTCCAGGGCCTTCAAAACAAGTGCATTGTGTTGTGAATATTGACACCCCTGAGTCGATAAGTGATTGACTGCTTCTCATGCGGTATAGAGTATAACGATTCAATGTCAATGCTCGCCAAGATACACTCCTCATCAACTGGTAGGTTCTCACTTTTCCTTAGTCTGTAGAGTCTCTCGTGAAGGATTGAAGAGCCACCACAAATGGTCGTAGAATAACATCCAAATTTAGTCCCAAGTTCTGGCATAGGCTGCTGATGCCCGACACAATGGGCCTACCTCTAAGCGGATCAAGTCCTTTATGGACTTTGGGCAGACCATAAAAAGTGGCAACAACTGGGTTTAGTGGCAACTTGAAGTCATATATTCCTGCTTATCAATGACTCTTGGTCAGGCCATCCTCCAGAATCTTTTTTTAGTTCAGACCTAAAAGCCTTAGTAGGACTCGCTCTCAAGATCCTATATCCCTCAGGATCACGTATCCCTGTCCAGGAACTGGTTTCCTTGCTCGTATTCGAATTTAAAAGAAGCAACATATGAAGTGGTATGCGAGAATGTAATCACCTTCTGCTTGGGTGATCGCGGCCTGTTATTGTAACGCCTGCCTGGATCCAGAGACTCAGATGGGCTGTAATGGGGAGGCTAGAGGGAAGTCACTCACCAAGCAGGACCCCCAGAACCCTGAAACCCTTTAACCCCTATACAGGGATTTGGAATTACACAGGGCCCTGGTGATGACTACCTGTGGAAGGCTGCCATCCGATGAGAGTAGTAGTCAGGTAGGGTCAAACCAGGAATTGCGGAACAGGGACAGAATCGGCAGGCAATGACTTAGTCAGCAAACGTAGCAGGGGTCAAATCTGGATCGGGCAGCGAGGTACAAAAACAGTAGGCAGGAGGGTAGTAAGAAAACACGCAGAAGTCAGCACATGGGAATCACCAAACCGAATAGGATGTAACAGGAGCCAGGAAAATCAGAACTCTGGTAGTGGTCATGTGACAGGAGGGGGAATAAGAAGGGTGTGGTGTCTTCCCATTGGCTGTAGCTGAACGCTGGCAACTTCAGCTGGAAGACACATGCCACCCACAGTCAGCCAGCAGTACTGCAGATCCAAAGATAACCCAGCCCAGTGGATGATCAGAGCCTGTGCCCACCGATGCCGCTGTAATCTACTCCTCTCCCAGCACCAGCACCGTCCACGGCAGGAACACTGCGTCGCCTGGTGATCTGAGCAGAAGTCGCTGGAGCAGACTCCGGCGGCAAGGTAACAGTACCTCCCCCTCCACGAGGGGCCTCCGTACCCTCAAAACCCGGCTTCCCAGGAAATTGGAGGTGAAACCACTGGACCCAGACCCTTAGCATGAATATCGCTCACAGGAACCCATAACCTCTCCTCAGGGCCTAACCCCTCCAATGCACCAAATACTGTACCGCCCCTCTGACAATACGGGAATCAAGTATTCTCTGTACCTCATACTCCTAGTTACCTTCAACCAAAACAGGGGGGGGACTGACTGGGTGAATGGGGACACGATATAACTTGAGGGACTTATGGAACACATTCGATATCTTAAAGGATGGGGGGAGTTGCCTCGATTATCTCGTAAGGTCCAATAAATCTCGGACCCAGCTTGGCAGAAGGGACCTGGAGTTTAATATTCCGTGTGGATAACCATACCTTGTCCCCAACTTTAAGGCTAGGGCCCTTGGAACATCTTATTAGCAGAGGAGGCTTGACCAACCTTTGCGTTCTTCAGGTTCTTCACCTGAGACCAGATGGCCTTCAGTTTGACCACAGTTGATTCAGCCTCAGGAGTATCCACCACAGCGGAAGAACCAAAACGTGGCTGCAACCCTAAATTGCAGAAAAAGAGGGTAGTCTTGATGGATTCCTGATACTGATAGCAAACTCAGCTAGCGGCAGATATTGCACCCAGGCAGACTGACTGTCAGACACAACACCTGAGATATTGTTCAAGGGTTTGATTGGAACGTTTGTTCTGACAATTTAGTCTCTGGGTGTTAGGCAGAAGAGAAAGATAATTCTATTTAATCTTTTTACAAAACACCCTCCAGAGTTTCGAGACTGTGTTCCTTGGTCAGAAACAATATTTTCCGGAACCCCGTGTAACCGCACAATATGCCTCATAAACAACTTGCTAAGGGTTTCAGAATTGGGTAATCCGGACAGAGGAACAAAATGACAGTTTGGTGAATCTATCCACTACTACCCAGATACAGGTCTTCCCTTCTGAGGGTGGAAGGTCAGTGATGAAGTCCATGGAGAGATGTGTCCAAGGGCTTACTGGAGTAGGTAGGGACTGGAGAAATCCGGCAGGGCGGGTACGGGGTGCCTTGGCTTGAGCACAAGTTTCACAAGCCAGTACATATTCCTTACAATCTTTCGCTACGGTTGGCCACCAAAAATTCCTGGTTACTAATCGAAGGAATTGCAGACACCAGGGTGACCTGCCAGCACAGAATTGTGGGATTCCTGGATTACCCGTAGGCGAAGTGAGGGGGAGGCAAACAGTTTATGGACAGGAATGGTTTCAGGAGCTTGGTCTTGGGTATTATGGACCTCTTCTAAGGAAACAGATGACCTAATAATGCCTTTAGCTAAAATATGCACTGGTTCAGAGTTTTCAGACTGAGAGGGACAGAATGGGAAAGTGCGTCAGCTTTTGTGTTCTTGGTACCGGGCCGGAATGTTCCCACAAAATCAAATCTGGAGAACAACAATGCCCACCTAGCTTGCCTAGGATTGAGTCTCTTAGCAGATTCCAGATAAGTGAGGTTCTCATGGTCTGTGATGAATGTGACTTTGTTTGGCGCCTTCGAGGAAGTGGCGCCATTCCTCAATGGCCCATTTAATTGCCAACAGCTCACGATTACCAATGTCATAATTTCTCTGTGGGAGCAAACTTGCGGGAAAAGAAGGCACAAGGACGAAGCTGAGTGAGACGCAGTACCTTGTGATAGCGCCGCTCCCTCTCCAACCTCGGATGCATCGACTTCCACAATAAACGGACGCATAAGGTCAGGCTGAACCAGAATAGGGTCTGAGGAGAAACATTCTTTTAATTTTGAGAAGGCATGGATCACCTCTGGCTTCCAATTAACCACATCGGCCCCCTTTTTAGTCAAATCGGTGAGGGGTTTGGCAATTTTGGAAAAATCTCTAATGAATTTGCGATAATTAGCAAACCCAAGGAAACACAGCAAGTCTTTCAGAGACTTGGGTTGCACCCACTCCTTAATCGGTTGAAGCTTAGAGGGATCCATGCGGAAGCCTTCTGCAGACAATATATAACCCAGCAAATTAACCTCTGCCTCAAAAAAAACACTTCTCATATTTAGCAAATAGGGAGTTCTCCCTGAGTCTCTGGAGTACAGTGCATACATGTTGGACATGTGACGTAGCATCAGGAGAATAAATCAGGATATCATCCATATAGACCACCACATATTGACCACAAATATCTCTGAAAATGTCATTAACAAAGTTCTGAAACACAGCCGGCGCATTACTTAACCCAAAAGGCATTACCAAGTACTCTGTGTCCCTCTGGAGTGTTAAATGCCGTTTTCCACTCATCTTCTTCCCTGATGCGGATTAGGTTATATGCACCCCTGAGATCCAGCTTGGTGAACCACTGGGCTCCTATGAGCTGGTTAAAGAGATCGGGGATCAGTGGCAGAGGGTACTGATTCTTTACAGTAATAGCATTAAGTTCACAGTAGTCAATACAAGGTCTGAGGCAACCATCTTTAGCAACGAAAAAGAATCCAGCGCCAACTGGTGACCAGGATGGTCTGAAACACTCTGCAGACTGTCTGCTATATAATCTTTAATGGCCTGATGCTCCAGACCAGAAAGATTATACATTTTACCCTTGGAGTCGGGAATTGGGGACCAAATCTATGGGGCAGTCATAATCTGTGTGGAGGTAATTTTTCAGATACAGAAAACACATCAGCACATTGCCTGCATGCATTCAGAGAATTTGCTGATGTGTTTTCTGTATCTGAATCTGAAAAATTACCTCCGCACAGAGATTGACTGCCCCATAGATTAGGTATGAAGATAGGTTCAGCTCTGGTCAGGTTAACCGAGAACGACATGCACGTCTCCTGACACTCAGGGCTCCAGCGCACAATCTCACCCTGGTGCCAGTCTATGACTAGGTTATGTTTGCGCAGCCATGGCATGCCCAATATCACTGCTGACCTCAGATTCTCAAGAACAAAAAATGACACAGATTCTACATGCAGAGCACCAACAAGCATGCAGATCTCTGGAGTTACAAAAGTAACCACACCCTGCGTGAGAGTTGTACTATCAATAGCAGATATTCTAATAGGTGCATTTAACCTTGGCAAAGTCAAACCCAGCTCTTTTGCTACAATGGTGTCTATGAAATTAGCAGCAGATCCACAATCAACAAAGGCCTGCAGCCGTACAGATTTTCCCTGGTGAGACAATGAGACAGGTAACATTAACCTCATAGGGTCTGCAGGAAGTACCTGGGCTCCTGAGCGGGGCCCGCTCAGGTGGTGCTGCTGCCTTGGAAGCGATTTGCCTCTGATCCAGGCACTCCATGTTTGGCTCCACAACGTGATCTGCTCCCTTGCAGTCTACAGGACTCTGGACAAGATGAGGTAGGTGCTGCAGGGGCTTGAACTTGAGCAGACCTGAGATCCTGCACTTGCTGTGTAAGTCCATGTATAAGGCCAGAAAGGGTCTGCACCTGGTTTAGCACAGCCTGGAGAGAATCCATTTTTTTTTCTGTTAGATGGCCAGAGATAATGTAATGCCTGCCTGGATCCACAGACTCAGATGGGCTGTAAAGGGGAGGCTGGAGGGAAGCCACTCACAAAGTAGGACACTCAGAACCCTGAAACCCTTTAACCCCAATACAGGGATTTGGAATTACACAGGGCCCTGGAGATCACTACCTGTGGAAGGCTGCAGTCCGATGAGTAGTAGTCAGGCAGGGTCAAACCAGGAATTGCGGAACAGGGACAGAATCGGCAAGCAATGACTTAGTCAGCAAATGTAGCAGAGGTCAAATCCGGATCGGGCAGCGAGGTACAAAAGCAGGAGGGTAGTCAGAAAACACGCAGAAGTCAGCACATGGGAATCACAAAACAGAATAGGGTGGACCAGGAGCCAGGAAAACCAGGAGCCAGGAAAATCAGAACTATCTCTGGTAGTGGTCATGTGACAGGAGGGGGAATAAGAAGGGCGTGGTGTCTTCCCATTGGCTGTAGCTGAACGCTGGCAACTTCAGCTGGAAGACACATGCCACCCACAGTCAGCCAGCAGTACTGCAGATCCAAAGATAATCCAGCCCAGTGGATGATCGGAGCCTGTGCCCACCGGTGCCGCTAGCATCGACTCCTCTCCCATCACCAGCACCATCCACGGCAGGAACACTGCGTCGCCTGGCGATCGGAGCAGAAGTCGCTGGAGCAGACTCCGGCGGCAACGTAACAGTTATGCTCCTACAAAGGAATGTAGAACGGTGTAACACATAAGGTAAAAGATGTGGCATTATGCAGAAGGCTCTGATGGAGGCTTGAACTTCTTGCAGTGGGAGGTGTATATCCATATTGGTCTTCCTTCGAGTTGGAAAGGAGAGCGGTTTGGCCAAATGTTTCTGTGTAACTTTCTGGAGTGGTGCTGGATTGCATGTTGCACACACAAGGCAGGACTTGCAATAGTTTTGGGTGACAGATTCCCGGTGCCATATGAGTCTTCCAAATCAAGTCATTCTGGTTCTTGCTGCTATGGGTGATACCGTGTACCCATTCTGTCACCGAGGGGTACAGGTTGTGGAGTAGACACATCTTTATTCTTCCTCCAAACTCCATCGTCATCCTTTTTTTGCTCCTGTTTCTTGCCAATACTTTTTTCTCATCATCCGGTGCCTAATAACGACAATAACAACAATAACAATAATTCTATAGCGCCAACATATTCCGTAGCACTTTGCAATTCAGGAGGATCATATACATATACAAACAAGTAACAATTATAGAAGATACAATATTTAAAGGGAAAAAAGGCAACCCTGCTCGTGAGAGCTTACAATCTACAATGAGATATGGGGGGGGGACGGGGAGGAGGAGAAGGTACAAGTGCTTATTTACAATGACAATCCAGCCATCTCAAGGAAATGGGGGATAGATAATTGCTTCCTAGACCAGTTGGCCAGAGCCTTGAGATACATTTGAGTGCCATCGAGTTTGACATGGGATTGTGTTCTGAGACGTTATGGAAGGACTATGTATTTATTTTGGCTAGGGAGTGTGATAGGCCGCCCTAAAGATGCGTTTTTAGGGAGCATCTGAAGCTAAGTTGTGATTTGTCCTAACTTCTTGGGGGTAGAGCGTTCCAGAGGTTTGGTGCAGCTCGTAAGTCTTGGATTCGGGAGTGGGAGGTTTGAATTAGTGTGGATGTTAGTCGAAAGTTGCTTGTAGAGCGTAGAGAATGGGTGGGGTGATAGACAGAGAGGAGGGTGGGGATGTAGGGGGGTGCCGCACTGTGGAGAGCTTTGTGGGTGAGAACAAGCAGTTTGAATTGGATCCTATGATATATGGGCAGCCAGTGCAATGACTGGCACAGAGCAGAGGCATCCGAGTAGCGGTTAGCCAGATAGGTGACCCTGGCTGCTGCATTAAGGATGGACTGTAGAGGGGAGAGTCTAGGTAGGGGGAGACCAATTAATAGAGGGTTACAGTAGTCAAGGCGAGAGTGGATCAGGGCCACGGTGAGGGTTTTTGTCGTTTCCATTGTGAGAAAGGGGCGGATTCTAGAGATTTTCTTGAGGTGCAGGCAGCAGGAGCGGGCAAGAGATTGTATGTGGGGGGTGAAGGAGAGATCAGTGTCAAGTATAACCCCCAGACAGCGGGCCTTCGGCCTAGGACTTATCGTTGTGCCACAAACCGAGAGGGAGATGTCAGATTTAGGAAGGTTTGAGGATTGAGGGAAAAGCAGAAGTTCAGTTTTGGAAAGGTTAAGTTTCAGAGCAGACATGACATTGCAAACTGCAGTCACTTGTGTTCTGTAGTACAGCGGGGGTGAGCTCAGGGGATGAGGTGTATAGCGGTGTGTCATCAGCATAAAGATGGTACTGAAAGCCAAATCTGCTGATGGTCATTCCAATTGGGGCAGTGTAGAGGGAGAAAAGAGGGCCAAAGACTGAGCCTTAAGAGACTCCAACAGTGAGAGGAAGAGAAGATGTGGAGCCAGCAAACGATACTGAATGAGCGGCCAGAAAGATAGGAGGAGAACCAGGAGAGCACAGTGTCCTTTAGGCCAATAGAATGGAGCATAGAGAAGTGTCGAAGGTGGCAGAGTTGTCACCGTTATGTTTTGCTGTCAATAGGTCATTGGGCACTTTGACAAGGGCAGTTTCTGTTGAGTGTAAAGGGCGGAAGGCAGACTGTAAACGATCTAGAAGAGTGAGAGGAGAGGTAGCGGGTGAGACGAGAGTAAACCAGGCGCTCCAAGAGTTTGGAGATGAAGGGGAGATTGTAGACTGGTCTGTAGTTGCTTGTGCAGGACTGATCAACGGAGGTTTTTTTAATAATGGAGTAATGATAGTGTTTGAGGGAGGAGGGGAAGATACCAGAAGAGATTTGAAGATTTTAGTTACGTGAGTAGTGAAAGGGTAGTAGGGAAAGGGATCAGTAGGGCAAGTGGTAGGACGAGAAGAAGAGAGGAGCCTGGAGACTTCCTCCTCAGTGACTGGGTCAAATGTGGAAAGTGAGCTGGATGGGATGTGGGGAGGGATGGGATTCACAATGCTTGGTGGCTGGGAGCTGATCTCTCGGCGGATGATTTTTATTTTATTTTCTCTGTGAAATACGAGGCCAGGTCATCAGCATGAAGGTCTGTGATAGGGGTCTGTGTTTTGGGACTGAGGAGGAAGTGAAAGGTGTCAAAGAGCTTTTTTGGATTGCTGGATAGTGAGGAAATAAGGGTGGTGAAGTAGTCTGTTTGGCGAGGTGAAGGGAAGAGTTTTAGGTCCTTACATGAACTTTTAGTGGATGAAGTGTTCTGGTGTGCGGGATCTCCTCCATAGGCGTTCGGCACTCCTAGAGCATCGCTGGAGAAATCGAGTTTGGGATGTGAGCCAAGACTGTGTTACTGTGTTTTGGAGGTTCTGAGGGTGAGGGGTGCTACTTGGTCCAGGGTGCTTGAATGTCATTGTAGTGCTTTACGGCCAGATTAGGACAGGAAGTGAGGAGATGGGGGATAGTGATGAGTGTAGAGAGTCTGTAAGTGTCTGAGAGTCAATGGCCTGTAAGCTTCTGAATGTGTGATAGTTGGGAGAATGTTGGAGCGGCCAAGGGTTTGTGAGCTTGAAGGAAAGGCTGCTGTGGTCTGAGAGGGGAAGAGGTGAGTTGTCAAAGTGAGGGATTGAGCATAAGTGGAAAGACCAGGTCAAGGGTGTTACCATCTTAATGTGTCTCAGAGGATGAGAGCTGTGAGAGGCCAAGGGAGGTGGTGAGAGAAGCTGGGATGCAGATGGGCAGGATGGGCTGTTCATGGGGATGTTGAAGTCTCCTAGGATGAGGGTTGGCAATTCTGAGGACATGAAGTGTGGCAGCCAGGCTGAAAAGTGGTAAAGGAACTGGGTGGGTGAGCCTGGTGGACGGTATGACAGCTACTCTGAGGGAGAGGGGATGGAAGAGCCTGATGGTGTGGACCTCAAAGGATGGGAATGAGTGATGGAGCTGGTGGGATGACCTGGAAAGTGCATTGTGGGGACAGGAGTATACAGACTCCACCACAATGTCTGTTTCCAGGTCTGGTGAATGGGAAAAGTGTCAACTCCCATGAGAAATTGCAGCAGGGGAAGCAGTGTCAGAATCCTGAATCCAGGTTTCAGAGAGGGCTAGCAGGTTAAGAGTTATTGAGAAGGAGGTTGTGGATGTAAGGAAGCTTGTTACATACGGACCGTGGATTGCAGAGAGCACAATTAAAAGAGGGAGGTGAGGGTGTACAACTAATGCTAATGAGGTTAGCATTTCTATGGGAGGTGGGGGAGGGGGTAAAGTTAGCATGGGGTGGACCGGGATTAGGAGAGATCACCTGAAAGTAGGAGTAGGAGAAAGATCAGATGGTTTTTGGACTTGTGGCATGTCTTTTTACTTTGTAAGACCCTGGAGCATGATGGATTGAGATTAATCAGATAGGTGAAGAGAACCTGGGAGCTGTACATAGGAAAGGGGAGGAGAGAGGGGCTGATGTGGATGAGTGGTGGAAGGGGGACAGGGTGGTGAAAGTGGACCGTAATGGCACATAGGATGGTGAGGATAGAAATAGTCATGGTGGAAACAAAGTGTCAAAGATTAGTTTACCTGATTCCTAACTGCCATTGAAATAACTGCCCAGCACTTAGCAACGATGGCACTCAGCAAATGATGGCACATGCATGCAGCAGCCCACACGCGTGCACCCCTTAAAGCACCAGATATAGGGCAGGCTAGAGGAGTAGGTAAGGGGGATTATGGGAGCTCAGCTTAAGGGAAATTAACAAAAGGTAATCACACCAGGGAATGATTAAGGAATCAAAGGAAACAGGACACTTGATGCCTGGACTCCAGGCTAAACAAAATCACACCTTCCATCATCAGATAAGATTTACAAAGCAGAAGATAGTCATACATCAGTGAGTATTAAACATAATGTAAAGATGACATAGCATAAGTCACAGTAATCAGATATATTCCAGGAAAGTGAATTCAACAGGAGCAGAGGGGAGCAGACATTACACTTCAGCAAGCAGAGATATATACCTGTGTGAAGAGAGAAGATGCGTGTTAGTCCAATGCCATTGAAATTACTGCCCAGCACTTAGCAACGATGGCACTTTGCATAAGATGGCACACGCATCTTGGTGTAGATGAATAAACTGAGATCGTGTGGAGCCATCAAGAGAACTGTATGTCCTAAGATGTCCGAAGTCTTGTCCAGGAGCATATGTGCAGCATGCATGGCTCTAAGGCAAGTTGGTAAAGCTTGAGACAGAGTCCAGACGGGCAGAGTAATAACCGATGGGTCTTGTTTTTTCCCCATGTTTCTGTGCTTGTGCTAGGACTCCAGAAGCATGTCCTGATACTTCACTGATAAACGGCTAGATAGGCAGATGATGATTCGGGATTCCAAGGGCTGGTGCAGGCTGGTTTGTTGAAGAGCATAAAAAGCATCCACAGACTCTGGTTTTAGTGGGAAAGCAGACATCTTGAGGTAATCATACAATGGTTGCATCAACTTGGAGGCGTCTGGAATCTACTGCCAAATCCCAAGAAAGCTTGTAGCTGCTAACCTCCTTTTGGTAGAGGAACTGTCTCAATTGTGGCTTTTCTTTCACTTGAGATGTTTCAACCCTGGAGAGACAGTGTCCTAGAAACACGACTCTGGGTTGACACTATTGAACTTTATTGAGGGACACTGCAGTTTTCTTTTGCGAGGTGAAGTAGAAGACTGAGACTTAATTTTTCAGCTGCTGCTTGATCAGGACAACACAATAGAAGATCATCCAGATACTGAAGGAGAACAACCTGATGGTTCATCTCTCTCCAAGGCTGCAGACAAGAGGAAAGGGCTTGAGAGAAATGACTTGAATTATGTGCTCCTTGTGGCAAGACTGTCCAGGTGTATTGTGATCCTTGGTAAGTGAAGGTGTGGAGCCCTACAGGTGCGGTGCAGCAGTGTATTACCCTTAGGGACTCCACGGGATGGGACGGTCTGGTCACAGGTAGGGAACCTTCGGTTTGGGATACGTCGTGACGCCACTCTCAGAATTGCGGTCAGTGAGGACCGCCACTGCGGGTTAAGGGATGCCTGGGGCTGATGGTGGGTGCAGTAGGTTGTAGTAGCCTCCTGAGAGTAAGGCAAGCCCCAGGTCCCTGTGTATGTGGGTGGGACCACAGGTCGCAGAATGACTCAAACACAGTCCAAGAAGTCTTTTAACGTGTTTACTCACTGTTTAGAGGTCACGGTGAGATGCCCGGGCGACACTGTGATAACCAGGTGGAACCAGGAATTCCAGGAGGCCGTTCTGAGGGTAGCTGTCCGCTCGCCCTCCTTGCACTCTTTTTGTTTGGGAGGATCCCTTGCTTGAAGCGTGGTAGGACTCCTCCAGGGAAGCTGTTACTACCCTGCTCCCCTCTCTCTGGCCCGTCTGCCGGCAGCGTGGCCTTGGTGGGATGGCTTCTGGCCCTGTCCCCTTATGGGCCTGGTGATTGCTGCTTGGCTCGAGCTCTGTGTAGTAGTGGTGAGGGCATAAAGTACCCCCCACCTGTAGGTTAAGCAGCTCTGGATGATTTGCTGCCTGTACTGGGGATCTGTTTCCCCTTGCGTGCTCGGATACCAGGATCTCCGTACTCAGCCACCCCTCTCTCTGGATGTCTTTCAGGCCGACCCACGGTACCCTTTCTCCCCCGCTTTCAGCTACTGCACTCCTCAGGACCCGTCTGACACGAGAGACCCTCTGCTCCCTTCCACGCACTTAAACCTCTAGCTCCCGACTTCCCTCACTTCCTCTCTGCCCTGCTTCCTAGCAACCAGCCTCTGAGCACACCCCTTACTGGGAATTGAAAGTTAACCCCTACTGGCTACCCAAGGGTCCCCTCTAGTGATGTGGGAGACCTGGTCACTATGTGTTTGTGTGTGCACCTCATCCTGGCCTTTGGAGATTACCTGGAGGCATTGTCCCCGCATGGGTGCAATACTCTGTGGTGCCTGACCAGGTCAGGGGCGCCACATTCCCCCTTAGTTATCATCAGCACGTCCTCGGGCTGCAAAGACAAGAGAAAAAGGTAAATACAAACTTTTCCCGCGCAGGGGCAATTATTTACATTTAAACATACCAGGTACCATTCCACCACCAACCACCCACATGTCCGAACCCCACCCAAAAACCTCCAGGAGGTAGGTCGCCGGTCCTTTTGGTGACCAGGGCTGGGCCATCACATTCCCCAGACCTTTCCTCCAATCTTCCTTTCCTGAGGAGAGTGGTGTAAGGTAGGCCCCATAAACAGGCGTACCCGCTTCCGAGTGTTGGAGGGCAGGCCCCATAAACAGGCGTGCCCCCTTGTTGGTGCAGAGCCATGCCCCTCAACAGGCAGACTCTGTGGTTGATACCAAGGAGGTAACTTTTTACAATGCAAAAGTTTGTGGTTAAAAGCCAGTTCATAACCGGTGGTCCATTTTTTTTTAAAATGCACGTGAACTAGTGTAAAGAAAACATTTTAAAGAGGTCTCACAATAGTCCTTGTGGGCACATTTCACTTAAACGTTACTTAACTGTAAACAGGTTAAACATTACATTTCATACCGTCACTTTGAACTAAACTGTACTTTCTCTATAGCGTAATGGGAGCTGACCAAAGTTGCTGCGGGTTGATCTACGCAGTACTATACTGTCATCTGTCTGAGGTTGTGTCCTCCCACCCGATGTATGTGTCTCAATGTGAATAATGGGTGTACTAGGTATTGATACCAGTGCATGGTCTTCTGCTTCAGCTACATTTGGCTCTTGCAGGTTCTGAACAGGTTCTTCTGGTTCTCTTACTTCTCTAGATTGAGGGAATGTAATGACTGGAATAACTACTGCTCCATTGTATTGAGGCCAACTTGCTGGGAAATCTCCAAGTACAGTATGGATCATCTTTTCTTTTGGTTCTTGAACTGGCAAAGGGTTGGGAATTTCTTCAGGGGTTCTTAGTTGTTCAGGACATTTCTTTAGGCGATCTCTAGAAACGACAGCTGTTGTTTTTCCTCCATCTTTGCTGATAAGGCATGTCTTTTCACTGCTAAGCGTCGATGGTAACACAGTATAGGGTTCTTCTTCCCAGTGATTGTCAAGTTTATGATGTCTTCTCTTTCTCTTGAGGACTACGTCTCCAGGCATCAAAGGAACAGCAGGTGCTTTTCGATTGTAGGCTTTTTCTTGTTTCTCACGCTGCTGAGTCAGGCTTCGCTCCACACACTCTTGTACTTTCTTGTATTGGGCTTGGCGGTTGGAATCCCAATCAGCACCTTGTAGATGGTCTTCAGGGGTCTCAACTCCCATTTCCAGATCTACTGGCAATCTCCCTGGTCTGGCCCTCATCAGGTATGCCGGTGTGCAGTTCGTGGAACTCACAGGGATGTTGTTATACATGTCCACTAGATCGGGCAGTTTTTCCGGCCACCGACTTCGTTCTTCTAATGGGAGAGTCTTCAGAAGGTCGAGAATGATGTGGTTCATTTTCTCACACATGCCATTGGTCTGAGGATGGTAAGGTGTGGTACGGATCTTCTTGCAGCCGTAAAGGTTACAAAACTCCTTAAACACTTCAGCTTCAAAGGCTGGTCCTTGGTCAGTGAGCACTTGGTCTGGATAGCCATGTGGTCGACAGAAATGTGTCTGGAACGCTTTGGCTGCAGTCTGACCGGTCAAGTCCTTGACTGGTACTACCACCAGGAATCTGGAGTAGTGGTCAACCATAGTGAGAGCGTAGTTGTAGCCTTGTCTGCTGGGTGCCAACTTTACATGGTCCAGGGCCACGATCTCCAGGGGCCGTTTAGTTTGGATTGGCTGGAGTGGTGCTCTCTGGCTGGGCTGGTCTTTTCTTCTAAGATTGCAGGGCCCACAGTTTCGACACCACTTCTCTAGGGCAGATCTCATGCCCACCCAGTAGAATCTTACTTTAAGTAGGGCCTCCAGTTTCTTCCAACCAAAGTGGCCTGCACCATTGTGATAGGCTTCTAGCACCATCCTCGTATCCTTCTGTGGTACAATCACTTGCCACACCTTCTCATGCATCCTCGGGTCAATGATGCTCCTGTAAAGTTTGTCTTGATAGATGAATAATCGACCCCTCTCCTTCCATAGGTACTGTGCCTCAGGTGGGGCTCCTTTGTCAAGGCTGGCGCCAGGCTGGTTGATCAGTTTCTTTACCAAGCCTACCGCTGGATCATTTTTCCTGGGTCTCCTTCCAATTGTAGTGAGGTAGTGGGTTCAGGGTCACCTCTTGGCGGTTGGCACGCAACTGCCGACACTGTTTTGCTCCATGGCGATGGAACGCTGGCAGCTCAATCTCTTCAAGATCATCTACATCTTCACCCTCGTCTGCTAGGTGAGGCATCCTGGACAGAGCATCTGCGTTGCCGTTCTTGCGGCCAGCTCGATACTTGACAGTAAAGTCATAATTCGCCAGTCGGGCTACCCAACGCTGCTCCATGGCACCCAATTTAGCAGTATCCAAGTGGGTCAGGGGGTTGTTGTCCGTGAAGACAGTGAATTTGGTGGCTGCCAGGTAGTGTTTGAACCGCTCTGTGATAGCCCATACCATGGCCAGGAACTCTAGCTTAAATGAGCTATAATTTTCTGGGTTTCTTTCAGTAGGCCTGAGCTTCCTGCTGGCGTAAGCAATCGCACGCTCTTTGCCTCCCTGCACCTGTGAAAGCACTGCTCCCAGTCCCACATTACTGGCATCTGTGTACAGTACGAATGGCAGACCGTAGTCAGGGTAGGCTAGGATCTCTTCACCCGTCAAGGCCCCTTTCATTTGTCTGAAGGAGTGTTCCTCTGCTTCTCCCCAGTGAAATGGCGGGCCGGAGATCTTTCCTTACTTCTTTGGGTGGCCTACCAGGAGCTCTTGCAAAGGCGCTGCCATTTTCGTGTAGCCCTTGATGAACCTTCTGTAGTAGCCTACCAAGCCAAGGAACTGACGTACCTCCCGGACGGTAGTAGGTGTGGGCCATTCCTGGATGACTGTGACCTTCTCTGGGTCCGGTGCTACTCCTTCTGCACTGACCACGTGACCTAGGTACTGGACCTTTGGCTTCAGTAGATGGCACTTGGATGGTTTCAGCTTCATTCCATATCGGGATAGCGCTTCAAAGACTTCAGCCAGGTGTTTCAGGTGGTCCTCGTAGGTCTTGGAGTACACGATGACATCATCCAGGTAGAGCAGGACGGTCTCAAAGTTGAGGTGCCCTAGGCAGCATTCCATAAGCCTCTGGAAGGTCCCGGGGGCATTGCAGAGTCCAAATGGCATGCTGTTGAACTCACAGAGGCCCATTGGGGTGGTGAAGGCCGTCTTCTCCCGATCTTCCTCTGCTACAGATACTTGCCAGTAGCCACTAGTAAGATCTAGGGTAGAAAAGTAGTTGGAGGTTTTTAAGGCAGCGAGGGATTCCTCTATCCTTGGCAAAGGGTAGGCATCCTTGTGTGTTATCTGATTTATCCGTCTGTAATCCACACACATCCTCATTGTGCCATCCTTCTTCCTCACCAGGACCAGGGGAGCTGCCCAGGGGCTGCAACTGTCCCTTATGACTCCTGCCTCCTTCATGTCCTTCAGCATGTCCTTTGTGCGCTGGTAATGGGCTGGTGGAATAGGCCTATGTCTTTCCTTAATGGGAGGATGACTGCCTGTGGGTATGTGATGTTGCACCCCTTTGATCCTACCAAAGTCTAGTGGGTTCTTACTAAAGACCTGCTCGTATTCCTGCACGACCCTGTAAACCCCATGTTTCTGGTAGACGGGTGTAGAGTCAGTCCCCACGTGTAGTTTCTGGCACCAGTCCTCTAACTGCTTTTGGGAGGTCTCATCCTCTGTTGAGTCAGCTTGTGTCAGGGGACCTACAGGTGTTATGGCGTCATCTGAGCATGTAAACAGTTTGGCTATGGTAGCGTACCTTGGTAGTCTGGCTTCCTCCTCCCCACAGTTCAACACTCGTACAGGCACTCGTCCCTTGTGTACATCAACTACCCCCCTGGCTGTCAGAATCGTGGGCCAGTGGTCTGAATGAGTGGGCTCTAGTACAGCCTGGTAATCTTGTCCTCTGAGACCTACCGCTGCTCTACACCACATCATCATTTCACTCCGTGGGGGTATCACAATGGGGTTAGCATCCATCACCCGTACACTACCAATCTCACCGCCAGTCTGTTTTACCTGTTGCTTCCTCAGAATGATTCGGATCTCCTTTTGCAAGGCTCTTTGCGACCTGCCCTCAGCACCTTCAACAATCTGGTGAAGCAACAACAACACTTCCCCTAGGCAATTTTCTATGACATTAGTGCCTAAAATCATTTGCGGGTTCCTTTCTCTAATATCAGTGTCCACAACAATCAGTCCTTGTCCCTTCATTTCCTGCCTTCCCACCTTTATGGTTACCTCCTTGACCCCAATCTGGTCTATAGGTTGTCCGTTGGCAGCATAGATGGTGAGGGAGGGGTCCGGTGGTCGGAGATCATCGTCCGACCAAAACCTACGATACAGGACATACGGGATCGTGGTTACCTGAGAGCCGGTGTCCAATAATGCCGGGGTAGGGATCCCATCCAGGGCGATGGACAGGACAGGACGTCCACCCACGTACTGACCACGGCAGCGACCTGGGCCTGATCTTCTTAATCCTGAGGACTGGCCCTCGGCCCCAGGTTTGGCTCGTTTAAAGGGCAAGCCCTTGCATAGTGACCTGCCTCCTGGCAACGACGACAGATGGGTTGTCCAGATGAGTCATAGCGATCACTGCTCCTGCCTCGGGTTTAGGACCTCTTCTCCTCCGCATCCAAGGGACGTCCTCTGGGCTGTCAGCTAGCAGGATCCGATGAGGGACTTTGGTTTCTGAGGGCAACTGCATTGCTTTCAGGATTTGTGCGACATCCTTAGTGAGCTGTTGCACCTGGGAGGATAGTGTATTTATAGTCTCTGCTGGCGCGTTGAGTCCTTTTGCAGTTACCAGGGACTGCGAGGAGGATTCCGTCCTGCAGCCGTGGAACTGGCAGGCCATGCGGGTGCGATGGGGTCTGTGTCCACAGGAGGTTGGAGTGCTTTCACTGCCCTGTCTTTCAGAATGGCAAAGTCCACGTCAGGGTGTTCCAGGGACCACAGCTTCATCTGCTTCCCATCCTCAGGAGAGCGCAGGCCCCGCAAGAATTGTTCCTTCATCATCCGGTTTCCTTCCTGATCACTGACAGGGTCCACCAGCTTGAGAGCCCGTAGTGCAGCCTGCAGCCTGAGGGCATAGTCTCTTATACTATCTTGGGGCTTCTGACGGCAGTTATAGAAGTCCGTCCTCAGCTCTCCCTCTGTGCGGTGTTCAAAAGCAGCTGCTAGTTTGGCAAAGATGGTCTCAACAGAGCCCCGGTCTTCATTGGTCCAGGACTCGGCTTCCAATTCTGCTGCTCCAGTCAATTGTCCCAGCACCACAGCGGCCCTCTGCTTACCAGTCATCGCGTGCATGTCTAGCAGGGTGTTGATCTTCTTCTTAAACCCGGTCAACGTGTCTATTTTACCGGCGTATTGGGGCAGCCATTGCGCTCCTGGGACATACAGTAAGGAAACTGGCATTATGGGGGAGATTTCGGCCGGCGCAGCTGCGACCGCGGCACCGGCACCAGGCGCTGCTGCGTCCAGCGCGACGGGGGCTGGCATCGCTTGGGCTGCGTCGCCCTGACCAGGGACATTACCTCCTGCAGCGTCCATTTTTCTTCAAAAAATCTGCGCGCTCCCTTTCCACTTCCTGGGTCAGTACGCTCTCCGAATTGTGGGGATTCTGGGGCGGCCACACCTTCGTGGGCGGTGCTCTTTTCCCTCGCGCGGGCTGCAGCGCGCGCTTTTGAAGATGGCAATATGGCGGCGGTTCAATTTTTGCGGTCGGACCTCTGAGGCGCACGGTCACCTGTCTGAACAGGTCTAGTCCAAATCCTGTTCGTGACGCCAGATCTGTGGAGCCCTACAGGTGCGGTGCAGCAGTGTATTACCCTTAGGGACTCCACGGGATGGGACGGTCTGGTCACAGGTAGGGAACCTTCGGTTTGGGATACGTCGTGACGCCACTCTCAGAATTGCGGTCAGTGAGGACCGCCACTGCGGGTTAAGGGATGCCTGGGGCTGATGGTGGGTGCAGTAGGTTGTAGTAGCCTCCTGAGAGTAAGGCAAGCCCCAGGTCCCTGTGTATGTGGGTGGGACCACAGGTCGCAGAATGACTCAAACACAGTCCAAGAAGTCTTTTAACGTGTTTACTCACTGTTTAGAGGTCACGGTGAGATGCCCGGGCGACACTGTGATAACCAGGTGGAACCAGGAATTCCAGGAGGCCGTTCTGAGGGTAGCTGTCCGCTCGCCCTCCTTGCACTCTTTTTGTTTGGGAGGATCCCTTGCTTGAAGCGTGGTAGGACTCCTCCAGGGAAGCTGTTACTACCCTGCTCCCCTCTCTCTGGCCCGTCTGCCGGCAGCGTGGCCTTGGTGGGATGGCTTCTGGCCCTGTCCCCTTATGGGCCTGGTGATTGCTGCTTGGCTCGAGCTCTGTGTAGTAGTGGTGAGGGCATAAAGTACCCCCCACCTGTAGGTTAAGCAGCTCTGGATGATTTGCTGCCTGTACTGGGGATCTGTTTCCCCTTGCGTGCTCGGATACCAGGATCTCCGTACTCAGCCACCCCTCTCTCTGGATGTCTTTCAGGCCGACCCACGGTACCCTTTCTCCCCCGCTTTCAGCTACTGCACTCCTCAGGACCCGTCTGACACGAGAGACCCTCTGCTCCCTTCCACGCACTTAAACCTCTAGCTCCCGACTTCCCTCACTTCCTCTCTGCCCTGCTTCCTAGCAACCAGCCTCTGAGCACACCCCTTACTGGGAATTGAAAGTTAACCCCTACTGGCTACCCAAGGGTCCCCTCTAGTGATGTGGGAGACCTGGTCACTATGTGTTTGTGTGTGCACCTCATCCTGGCCTTTGGAGATTACCTGGAGGCATTGTCCCCGCATGGGTGCAATACTCTGTGGTGCCTGACCAGGTCAGGGGCGCCACAAAGGCAAACAGGTTCCAATCTTCTGAATGCAATGGCACACTTAAGAAAGCACTGGCTAGATCGATGACAGTGAAGCGTGTAGTATCTGATGGTATCTCAGACAGCAATGTATGTGGATTGGGCACGATGGGACTTTCCAATACAGTTGCTGCATTAACAGCCCGGAGATCTTGAACCATACGGTACTTTAAAGCTTCTCCCTTCAATGTCCTCTTCTTGACTGGGAACAAATGTGTATTACAGAGAGAGGTACACTTGACTAGTGCCCTGCTATCCAGAAGAGTCTTAATTTGAGTGCCTAAAGACTCTTCCTGGGCAGACTTGAGTGGGTAATGAGGCACCCTAGGTAGTTGAGCTCCAGGTTTAAGAATGACCTGTACTGGACATACAGCAAGATGTCCAATATGTTCAGGACCAGTGGACCATAGAGTAGATCTGGCTTCTGACATCACTTCTGGTGGAATACCTGAGGCAGCATTAACGACTGTCCATCAAAAGCAAGGTTGCTGCTTGAAGTTGACACTCTCTAAACTTGGATCGAGCAGATCAGTAATGGTCAGGGTAAGACCATTAGATGAATAGTTGATAGTCGCGCTCAATCTTTGGAGAAGGTCTGCTGCCAGAAGGTTAGTGGGGCTTGCCATCTACTCCCATACATGTCACAGCTTCAGAGGATATCAGATCGGGAAATGGCAGGTCCTGTAGTCTGATAACACTTCTGGCTGCACCTGAATCCACAAGGCACGCTAAGGGTTTGCCTTGAACATTGATAGTTACTTTGCCTATTGGACCAGACATAGAAGCCAAAGTAGTGGACACGGGCTTGCCCTTGTCCTATCAGAGGCTGAGATCCATCAGAGCAGCGGTATGGTTAGCATCCGGATGAGTCTGAGCTTGTGATGGTCGTCCGTAATATTGATCATTGTGATGGGGATAGCTAAGTCTGCAATTGTTCCCCCTATGGTGCCCGAATACATGTCCCTGAAGAAGAATCCTACAATCTAGTCTGTAGTGACCCGGGTTACCACAATTGAAGCAGACCTCTTTGATAGGAGCTAATAGAGGTTCCTGGTTTTGATGTCTCACATCAGTCCATAGGATATGGGTCGTCTCGTTTGAAATTGTTGATTTCTCGAGTGTTTTTTTTCAAACCCCCTTTTAGCTATCGTTGAGACATCCTTAGGATCCAATGTGGCATATTCAGGTCTAATTGCTTGAAATTGCTTCCTCAGGGCTTCCCAAAGGCCTTCAACAAGAGTAGACGAGCAATGTCCTTTGAACCTTGATTTGGTTACTGAAACAAAGGTCCCTAAACATTTGAGTTAAACGAGCATATCCTCTCTCTACTGATTCCCCCAGTTCTTGTGACATCCTTGAAAGATGTGGATTGATCAGCCAGCTTATCTGAGGCCCATGTTTTAAGTTTCTGACCGAACTCAACACCGGAGTTCCACGTGGTGTCACTGAGAAGTGTGGCATCATTGAATGCAGTTTCCATAACAGGCCAATATGCATCGCCAGCTTTAAGATTTGCCAGGGAAATGAGATCTTGCCACATTGCGGAGTAATTTCTTTGGATTTGAAGCATACTTCTGTAAAAAAATCAGCCATTTTACTAGATCTGGAAGCTGGTTCAATTGAGTAGCAGCTTGCTGTGGTTTAAACTTGACATAGAGGGTGGGTTCCCCAGACGTGGGCTTTTCCACGGTTTGTACTGGCACCTGAGGTGGGATTGGAGGTGGCAGCAGGAGTATGGGCATCGACTCTTCTATGAGGGGAGCAGGAGGAGGTGGTAGTCCTGGAAGTAGTTTCCGACTAAACACCTCCTATATCATGAGGTGGAGTCCAGGTAAGGCAGGCAGTCTTGAGAGCTTTTACTATGTTGTGTTCATTACTAATCAACCTGATTTCAGAGACAGCAAATGTTTGGGGGGCTGCATTTGTTCATTATAACGCCTACTATCTCTTGCGCATGCATGAATGGGATATCCAAAAATGCCAGAACCAATAGCAGGAGTTGTCAGGGTCTCAATCTGCTGACTAGTATTCGCATATTCTAAAATGCGAGTTATTGCAGTGCGAAGTTGTGTACTAACGTCTGGATGCATGGGGTCAAAAATAGAGATCACAGCGTGTATAATCAATCTACAGGGAAGACTGCCAGGTTTAGTCACTGCTATGTCCCCAATAGCTATCTGCCCACGTGACTCAACAAAGACTCGGCCGTCAGCTTGAATAGTCTCCCCTCCCGCCTCAACTATAGCTCTAGCTATACCTCTATTGTTCTGTAAATGAGAATTAGCAGCATTGACAATAGCGTCTGTCTCCATTATGTCACTCTTACCCACCACCAATAAATGTCCCTCTGGAATCTTTCAAGAATTAGTTGCCAACATTCCCTTCCCCCTATGCTTCCTGTGGTATTGGTGTTCCCTTCCCAAATTGTGCTTTCCTCTGATACTGTGGCTACCATCCCATATAGGTGTGCCCTTGATTGTGAAATGACCCTCGAGGTGCCGGGAGTAGTATTAGAGAGACTGCGTGAGTGCTGTTGCATCAAAAGTGTTGGGAGGAAAGGTTGCTGCTTGGAGTGGCTCACGTGAGTGTACAACTGGATTGACCTCAAAGGTGACAGTGGAAAGTGTCGGTGCTGGGGATTATCCAAGTGGGAGGGTAGCAGGATTCACAGCGGAAGTGGTGGGGAAAGGGTTGGTGCTACACCGGACATCATTGTGACGGGAAATGTGGGTCATGTCTGTTTACCTCTCAGAGGGATGTAGTACTGACCGTTAATGGTAATTACTGGATAGAGGGGATCTGGGTGTGTGGTGTGCAGCATTGGTCTAGGATGTTTATTACTGGAAGCTGTATGTATATCCCTAGATTGGGCCTCATTCAATTCAGACAAATATGTACCAGTCACATGATGTGGTTCAGATTGTATGTTCTGAGGTATTGTAAGATGGCTGACACTGGAAGTAACACACCTGTCTTCAACAATATGGTTACCACCAGGGACAGCGCATTTGTCTCCAACAAAATGGCTACCATCAGAAGTTGCATATTTTCCTCCTCCAAGATGGCCACCATCAGATTCAGCACATGTTCCTCCTCCAAGATGACCGACGGCAAATTTAGCATGTGGCTTTTCTCCACCATTTTGTGGCTTAGAGTCACCATATCCACAACAAAATTCATTCTCATCCGGATTTCTACAACTACAACCAGAACAGGTCCATACCACAGCATCCCCATTATATGGTGGTGGTCGCTCACAAGGCACATTTTTGTAATGCACATAATTCAAAACCTGTCTTTTTCCGCACTTCTAATACGCAATTCTCTCTATATAAACTTTCAGAACCCCCCCCCCCCCAAGCTCAAGCAGCAGATAACAATCCATTGTCTTCCAAAACACCTTTTCTCTGTTACCACAAGCTTGCACTCTAGAGGCTGCAAGCTACCTCCTGATGGCATTCCACATAACTTCATGAGCTTTTTATATTGTTTAATATGATTCATTCCTTCACGAGTTGCAACTAATGTGCATGGGTCTAACTTGTCTTCTGAGTTTGGCCTATTGCCAATACGACACAACTTCATCAATTTCTCGATCCTCTCCCAAGATAAACACCAAACAATCTTGCTCTATACAGACCAAGATATAAACAGATAAACAAAAAGACGGGGAAGATGACTCAACTGAAACACTAAAGAAAACTTGCAGTTTGCAGCACCCACTTCTAAATCTGTCCTTGTTCCGTGGTCCCTGTCTGATTTCTGTGTTCTATAACTTCAGTCTTACTATTCCCTGCAACAACACATAACTTTGCGAGCCCATGGAAAACACATGCCTAACCTGATCAATTAAAACCGCACTATATCTCTAGGCCTTGTACCAAACCGTATTAACTACTTAAGTCTCCACTAGAACCACAAACCAGATCACTGACAACTAATGAACTCAAAACCCACTTGCTCTTAACTACCAGTCAAATCAAATCAAATCCGCTTTATTGGCAGGACCAAATACAAATTAGTTTTGCCAAAGCAAGTGTACATTAGGGACTGGGGCTGTGGGGATGGTGGGTGGGGACTGTAGGAAGGACGGATGGGGCACATCCAGGGTGGGGACTGTGGGGGGCACTTCTAGGATGGGGGCTATGGAAGTCCATGGCTTATGATGGGGCATATCCAGGGTGGGGACTGTAGTAACGGTGGATGGGGCATATCCAGGGTGGGGATTGGGGGGGCCACATCTGGGATGGGGGGCTATGGAAGTCCATGACTTATCATAGTTCTCTTTCTCGAAGTCTATGACATTCGCTCACATACTGCGCTGCTATCTCCACTGCGCTCTCTTCTTCCCCCAGCAGGATATATATTTTCTCTTCCTCCTTCATGGAGCTGAAATCCGGGAAGAGATGGGAGAGTCTCCTGAAGTGTGTCCCTCACTGCTGAGTACTTGGTGCAGTGTAGCAGGAAGTGGGTTTCATCCTCCAGGGCCTCCAGGTCAGTGTTGGCACTGTCTATCCTCCCTGGGCTTGTAGCTCTGCTTTTGTCGGCCAGATTCGATGGCTTGACTGTGGGCACTGAGTCTATATTGGCTCAGGGTCCTGCGGTCTCTGGGATCCGGGAGTTTTTCCAGATATGGGGCCAGTCTGTAGTCTCTCTGTAGACTCTGGTGCGTGGTCAGTTTCTGTGAGGTGTTGATGTCGGTCCTCCAGTCATTGACATACCTCTCCTGGCCCTCTTCTACCATCTTCCTGATTCTGGTTCTTGTCAGGCTGCTGTGATTGGTTATTTTGTCCAGTTGGGTTTGGGAGAGCTGTGCCAGGGGTCCTGGTTCATCTGGCCCACGTATATATATATATCAGAGCTTTGTGGTGATGGGAGCTTGGATTGCTACTCTGTAGGTGAGACTGAAATGATAGTGCCCTCTTCAGAGCTGCTAGGTGTAGAGGGAATCTGCCCAGCTCAGCTCGACAGGCACTGTTGGAGGTGCTTCGATGGACCTGGAGAAGGTGCTTACAGAATTCCAGGTGTAATATTTCTGTTGGGCTGGAATCCCACCTTGACCAATCTGGGTAAGTGTGAGGACCCCAGACTTCGCTGCCATACAGGAGGATTGGGGCAATGATGGAATCGAAGATTTTTAGCCAGACCCTCACTGGTGGCTTCAGATGATACAACTTCCTTCGGATGGCATAAAAGGTTTTGCAGGCCTTGTTTTTCAGGGTCTCTATGGCTTGTTTGAAGCTCCCTGACTGGTGAATTTCCAGGCCCAAGTAGGTGTATTTGTCTGTTCCTGTTAGAGTGCAGCCGTTTAGGACAAATGAAGGATGCTGGTCAAATCTTCTTTTTCTCTTCTGGAACACCATGATGTTGGTTTTCTTTAGATTGATCGGTAGAGCCCATGTGGAGCTGAATTTCTCCAAAATTTGTAGGTTGTCTTGGAGACCTTTCTCGGTTGGTGACACAAGCAGTAGGTCATCTGCATAGAGCAAGAATTTCACCTGGGCATCATGGAGTGAGACCTGGAGCAGGTGAAGATTCTAGAGCAGTAGCCAGCTCATTGATGTAAATATTGAAGAGCGTTGGACTTAGGCTGCAGCCCTGTCTGACTCCTCAGCTCTGCTGGAAAGAAGACGTTCTTCTACCGTTCACACTCGCACTGCAGAGGTTCTCTGTGTAGGAGCTTTTGATGACATCATAGGTCTTTACTCCTATTCCGCTTTCCAGCAGTTTCAAGAACAAGCCCAGGTGTCACACTGAGTCAAAGGCCTTTTTAAAGTCTACAAAGCAGGCGTATATCTTCCCATGCTTTGTATTGTGGACGTGGCTCTGAATGAGACTGTGCAGGGTGTAGATGTGGTCCGTGGTGCGGTGGTTTGGCACAAACCCTGCTTGGCTTTTGCTCAGGACATTGTGCTCGGTAAGGAAACTGAGGAGTCTTTTGTTTAGGATGCTGTTGAACAGTTTTCCCAAGTTACTGCTGACACCTATGCCTCTGTAGTTGGCAGGGTCATACCTGTCCCCACTCTTGTGGATCGGTGTAATGAGTCCTTGGTTCCAGGTACGAGGGAAGTAACCACCACTCAGCACAATGTTGAACAGTTTAACCATTGCAGCTTGAATTTCTGGTGGGCTGTACTTCAACATCTCTAGGGGATTCCATCCAGACCACTAGATTTTTTTACACTTTATGGAAGTAATTTTCTCTGCAACTTCCTGTAATGTAATTGGTGTGTCCAGTGGGTTTTGGAAGTTTGATTTTCTCTTTCATTGCTTTTTAGTTTTGATATGTTTTCCTGCTCTTGGCTTAGTCCTTCTTTTGGGATGTCTTTTGTAGAGATCTCTGAAGTACTGGAGCCAGATGTTGCCATTTTGGATATGGGTGTCGTTCTTTTTCTTGCTCTTTGTGTCCATGTGGTTCCATATTTCCCAGGAGGAGTTGTCTTTGAGGGCGTCTTGGAGTTGGCTAAGTTTTGTAGAGATGTAGCTCTGCTTCTTCCTCCTGAGGATGGTTTTGTACTGCTTTTGTATGGTGTCATAGGCTTCCCTCCAGGTCTGGGTTGTTGGGGTCTCTGTGTTTATTGTTTGAGGCTTTTCTCAGGGTCTTTCGAACGGCTTTACACTTTGTCAAACTAACCATTGATCTGCTTTTCTTTTGGCCTCTTGTAGTTGACTTGTTTGAGGTCGGACAATTTGGCCATGGTGTGGAATATTTTGTTGAGGTCTTTTGCAGCTTGATTCACTCCTTCTGGGTTTGACTTGTACTTGTAGCTGTAGAAGTTGTGGAGCATCTCCTGTAATTCCGGTCTGTTGGGAGCCTCTTTATATTTTATTTCTGACGTCTTGGACCATTTATAGGATGGAGGTTGGTTGTAGAGGCTGCTCTGCTGTGGCTTTTGTGTGGATGGTTTCTCTGTAGATTTCATGTACAGGGGAAGTTGGTTGTGGTCTGACAGGTGCGTTTGTGTGGTGACTATGAAGGCGCTAATATTTGCCGGGTCCATATCTGTAATGGCGTAGTCTACTACACTCCTTCCTCCTTCCTGGGAGTTTAGTGTATATCTTCCCAGTGAGTCTCCCTTTTGTACGTCCATTAAGAGAATGAAGACCTAAACTTTTACATAAGTTCAGGAGCTTTTTGCCACTTTTGTTGACTGTACTGTCATAGCGGTTTCTCTGAGTGTTCTGAGTCGTGACTGTCATTCTCTGCCCCAAATATGTAGATGTTTCCATCTGGGGTCAGAAAGTAGTTTTTCTCTCCCTGTTCTTGCATTGAGGTCTCCAAAGATGAGAACTTTGCCCAGGACCTGATAATTGGTGCCTTCTTCTTGTAAGATCTCAAAGCTGTCTGGATTGAAGTAGGGGGACTCTGGCGGTGGTGCAGAGGTAGACATCGGACTGAGAGGTGAGGATGGAGCTGCTGATTCTGATCCATATGTGGCTGCCTCCTCTCTTCACTGGTTTGATGTACTGGTGGAGCTCTTCTTTATACCAGATCAATATTCCTCCTGAGCAGCGGCCCTGTCTCCCCTCGAGACAAACACACAACAGGCACCAGGCTACTAAACAAGTGAGTGTTCTTCCGCAATTAATATGGCCAGCCGCCGTGAGACCAGTCTGCCGTGCACAGAGGCTTTGAGAACCGGACAGTCAGTGCCACACACCGAGATCACACAGGGGAGACTACAGATTATAAAAATGAGCAGACTTGCTGTGCTCTGGGTTAGGAGGTGATCAGTCTCCTGTCTCAAGGTGTGTAGCTCGTCCTGCCGTTTCAATTGCCGATTCCAAGGGTTTTCGGGCGTCTACATCTGATGGCCCAATGTTGGGCGTCAATGTTAGGGTGATTGCTTACAAAGTTCCACAAGTTGCTTACTGCCTGGCCTAATTGATGTGGATCATGTGCATGCATAAAGAAATGTCAGTCGGATGTGAAATCTCTTGATCACAGTAAAGATGGCACCGAACAGACCGAGAATAAGCATGCCGCCTCTGATATAGGCTAAGGGCATACACAAGTTTGGATATGCCCATTTAGTGGGACAGTTCATGAGTTGGCCAATGGGCAGATCAGTGTTGATGCTGATTGGCAGGTCTAAGACGTCTTCATCTGTTTGTTGGTCCTCTAGGTTGGCCAGTGGGTCTTTTTCTTATGTTGGTCTTCTTACATCTGGACATTCCGTTTGTGATGTTGGAGCACTGTGTACAATGTAATCAGGGGTAGTTAACTTTTACGTGCGGGGGCCAGTGTGGTTTGTTTCATGGAAGTTTTAGGAGACCCAGCGTCCGCCCTGACTAATGTATCTTTTGCTAATCAGCCGCTTATTGCAGAAAAGGGGATGGGCATGGAACTCTAGAATCGAGGGAAAATATTTTCACAGGGTGGCCCAGTGTTTCCGGATGACGCCTCGGATAAGTGGTTGAAAGGGATGGTATGTGTTGACAAATGTCACCCTGGGACCTGTTTGTAATGTCAGTGTTCTGTTGTTGGAGCAGCAATGTGGGAAGGATAGCGTCTTGCCAGGAATTTTTCTTCCATTTCTTGGTGACTCACTGTGTACGTTGTGTGGAGTTGGAGACTGTACGGTGCACCCTCATATATGTTGCAATATTGGCAGTGAATTTTTGGTCTCTTTAGAGTGACAGCTTGTGAAATGTAACAAACTGTTCCTATCGGTGCTCTTTGTCATATCAGCACTGTTCTTTATACTATCAGGTGAAACACCATTGTATCCAAGAAATTCGGTGCGGATCGTGATGCAACGTGAAGGTCAAATTATCAAAGGCTTGAAGTGACCCTATCGCCTAACCATGCCAGTCGACAAGTCTATATAGGGTTTTCTTGTGCTGACATAATGATTGTATAGGGGATGTGTGTAAAATGTAGTGGTGTTCAAAGTGCGTCATAAAAATATTGGCATAGCGTGGTGCCACATTTGATCCCATAGCTGTACCACGGTGCTGCAAGAGAAACTGATCTTCAAACAGGAAAAAAAATTTTTCCAACACTTTCCATAAGTCTACACAGAATGATTTCTGGGTCTCTGAAAAGTGACTGAACTCACCGAGGAACCATGTAACTGCATCTACACGATACTGGTGATCAATGCTCGTCTATAAGCTGTTTAACGTCAAGGGTTACCAAAAGACAACGGGAAGCATGTTCAAAGTATGTAAATGAGAGAAAATCTGAAGTTTCTTTAATGTACAAGGGAATGCAGGGGACAAGAGGGTGAATATCTTTTCCAGTGTGATAAAGGAGAAAGTACGGATTCTGTAGATGTTACTATAGGGCGACTCAGGGGTTTGTAGAAGTTTTTATGAATCTTTGGTAGAGTATAGAAAACTGGCATGACAGGATAAATTTTGATAAATTCTGCCAGTTTGTCGATGGTGCCCATTTTCTGATAGTAGTCTACCTTCTCCTTAACGGTCTTGATCTGTGGTGTGGGATCACGTGGAATGGGTGTGTATGTAGAGGCATCATTGAGTTGTCTGTAAATCTTGGATAAATAGGATTGATCAATGACCACGATAGCACCACCCTTGTCGGCTGGCTTCATAATGAGTTTTCTGTGTTAAGGTATTGAATAGCCTTACTTTCAAGGGGTGTAAGGTTGTTTTTCAGTCGCATGTTGACTCTCTATCCTTGGTCACTTTAGAGATATCAGCTGTAACCAAGGATATATAAGTCTCAACAGGATGGTAATTGTTTGGTGGACTAAAAGTACTAGGATTCTAAGGTTCAGTGAATTGAGATTAAAGGTGTCCAATTGGCAGGCGGTAGCATCAGAGGGATCGTCATTTGACTCCGAAGTATGAAAATGTGCTTTGTCTCAGTGTTCTGAAAAAACGAGTTCCTGGTCCAATCAGAAGGAATCAAACACTGGGGTGGGGCAAAACTAGAGTCCCTTCTGGAGGACATGGTCCTTGGTTGGTGACAAACTTTAAGAGGAAATATTATAGATGAGGTCTGACCTACCTGAGATCGTGTCTGTAATCAACAGGATGTAAGTGGGTTTTCCCCTGCTCCTCCTCATTTTGCCCGAGCCTGGCATCTGGGTCCGAAAAAACTGGCTTGACTATCTATACTGGTCTGACTGAGCTTGCTGATGTAGAAGATTGTCCGTAACGTCTGGTACATCTGCTTGTAGGTTTGGTAAAACGCCATTTGTAAACCTGTTCCTTGAGATAATCGTCTTGATCTTAGAAATTTGGATTTTCAGCGACCCTGTAGATTCTTTCTGAAATCTGTGAGATTATTCTGTGCTTTGGTTTTAACAGTATTCCAGACTCTCCCTGAAAGGGTGTTGGTAAGTTGTCCCTCAATACTCTGAATCTTTACTTCGACTTCAGTTATTTCTTTCTGTAGGAATTCTATTGGTTGTAGGATAATTTCCATCTTGCACTTATTCAAGATGCTAATGTGGAACCCCGGAGGCTTCAGGCGCCACAGGGTACAGAGCCTAATTTTAGGTGCTGTGCTTATCCTGGACTCCTGGGTGACCGGTGCTGGTAAATACATCACATCCCAACACACACCACTTGTCAGGACACACACCAGGTCAGGGTTTAAGGCAGGTACTCCATTGAAGCCTGAAGTAGCTATCAGTAAACTTGGTTTTGGAGCCTTAAGCCCCATTCACTGTTCTGTAGGGATGGGGCCTGGCAGAGGGAGTGTGGGAGGAGTCTAAGAAAAGTGGGTGGAGCTAGTTTTATAAAGTGAACAGTAAAAAAACTGGTTAAGACCAGTTAGGGGGAGTTCAGTCAGGAGTAGAGCGCAGTTCCAGTCAGCAGGAAGGTTGACAGTTGACAGGACCAGTCAATTCCAGACAGTGGGAAGTCGACGTGGAGTTAGTCAGGAGCCGACTAGTGACTTTGGTGAAGAAGAAAAAAAGTACGGCCGCTGTGGGAGTACAGAGTACTGACAGGATCAAGCACACAGGGTGTAGAGCTCTAGATTAGGGGACGCTTCAGGCTCTCCTAATAATTCTACCGGGGGAGAAGATTGCACGATTCGCAGAGCATCTGTATGATTCCAAACATATCTCCACCCTTCTATTGTATATACAGCATGTATGAATGTCATAATTCTCATCATATATCGGAATATTCCTCACACCACCTCCTTATATAAGGCCCTAGGGGGAGCACATTCTTATGTTCCCCGGCACGCCCGTCCACAACCTCTCCTTGCTGGGACAACCCATTGGCATTTCCATGGTCATGGCCCTTGTGGTGAATAGTGAAGCTGGAGTGCAAGGCTCCAGTGCAACAACCTCCTATTTGTCCCTGAGACAGTGTGTAACCAGCTGAGGGTTGTGGTCAATCTCCACGATGAAGTGACACCCGTATTAGTTGAGTTGCAGACGCTGCAGAGCTCACACTATGGCTAGGCATTCATTTTCTATCGTGGAGTAGGCCACCTCCCTCTGCAACAGCTTCCTGCACAGGTACAAAATGGGGTGTTGGCCCGTAGAGTCCACCTGGCTGAGAACTGCAGAGGCCGAAGTCACTGGTGTCGGTTTGTACTACAAGGGCTTGTGAAGTCTGCTGCCTGTAGTACTGGGAAGCTGGATAGGGTAGTCTTGAGGGCCCGGAAGGCTATCATAGCCCCTTGTCCAATCGACTGCAGACGGCGGGTTCTTCTTGGTGAGGTCCGTCAGGGGCTTTGCCGGACTACTATAGTGTTAAACAAACCTCCCTATAGTACTCGGCGGTCCCCAAGAAGGATATCACCTGCTTCTTGGTCCTGGGGGTGGGCCAGGATGTGGTGGCATCCACTGTCCCAGGATCTGGCTTCAGAGCCTACCCGGTGACCCAGGTAGAGGACCTCCCTCATGCCCAGCTGACACTTTCCTCGCTTGATGGTCAAATTTGCCTGATGGATCCGCCTTAGCACCTGTACTAGATGCTCCAGGTGATCCTCCCAGGTGGAACTGAAGATGTCAAAGTAATTCGGGTACGGGGCCGCATACCCTTCAAGTCTCTTGAGCAGGGTGTTGACCACTCACTGGAAACTGGCAAGGGCATTCTCTCTTCCGAATGGCATCACCATGGACTCATACAGTTAAAATAAGGTAATAAAAGCAGAGTGTTCCCTGGCCTCATGAGTCAGGGGGATCTGGCAATATTCCAGGCTCAGATCCATGATTGTCAGATGCTGGGCCTTGGCCAACTGATCAAACAGCTAATTGATGCGTGGCATTTGGTATGCATTGAGCCCCCTGTAGTCCACGCAGAACCGAGTGGTTCGGCCCTTCTTTGGGACGAGGACTACAGGTGAGACCCAAGCGCTGTTGGATGCATGGATTACCCCCCGCTTTAGCATCTCGTCAATCTCTTGGTGCATATGCTGCTGCACCTCTGGTGAGACCCAATAAGCTAAACGCCAGATTGGAGGGTGATTGCCAGTTTTCGCGTGATGGACTGCCAATTCAATCCTTCCGGGCTGGTTTCTAAACAACTCCCAGAAGGGTTGGAAGAGTATACCACAACTGAGACCGTTGGTCCTCCAAAAGGTGGTGTCCATCCTCCACATCCTACACATCCTCAATGGATCCACTTGCCCTAACCTGGATGAGCATATCCAGGAGGGTCTCCGCCTCTCCTTCCGGCAGGTTGCACACAGGGAGTGCACAAGCCTCCTGCTCATGATGTGCCTTAATGTTGACATGGAAGGTCTTCTGCCTTCCACGGGTGGGGTCCAGAGTGACCAAGTACGTTACAGGTTTGAGCTGTTGGTACATGATGTATGGACTTTCCCAGGCTGCCTTAAGCTTATCCTGTGGTATGTGGACCAGTACCCACACCTTTTTTACTCACTTTGTAGGTCCACTCACAAGCATCCTGGTTGTCCAAATGCTTCTGATTGGCATGGGCATGAGCCATATTGTTGTGCACCAGCTGCGTCAAAGCCTGCATTTTATCCCGGAAGCGCACGACATACTCAATGACACTCTCCAGGGGTGGCCAAATGCCCTTCCAAGTCGCCTTTCACCAGAGCCAGGGGCCCCCGAGCACGTCGCCTGTACAGAAGCTCAAAAGGTGAGAATCCTGTTGAAGCCTGTGTAACCTCCCGATAAGCAAATAGCAGGTGTGGTAGATACCTCTCCCAGTCACGCCCTTGGGAGTCAACCAACATCTTAAGCATCTGTTTTAAGGTGCCATTGAACCGCTTGCACAGGCCATTAGTCTGTGGATGGTACCGGCTGTCCACCAGATGTTGCACCTGGATTTGCTTACAGAGGGACTCAATCAGCTGTGACATGGATGGGGTCCCCGGTCAGTGAGCATTTTCCTGGGGAAAACCCACTTGGGAGAAGTCGCCAGCAATGCAGTGGGCCACCTTGTCGGCCCGAACGGGCAAGGCTACCACTTCAGGGTACTGGGTGGCATAATTGTCTCAAATAAGGGCTAGTTATAAGGATATGCAGTAGTGTTTGAATCGATAGTTACAATATGAGTTTGTAGTAATTTAGAATAGTGTCACTGTATAAATATGGATCACAATACCCGTGTGGTCTATTGCAGGCTGTTGCTGTTCTATGTCCTACTAATCACCCTATATGGTAATATGAAAAATTTCTCAGTATGGACTACTACATATGTGATCTACATTGTTTGAACATGCAAACATATGATGTTCTGATATAATTGTCACTATATATGTGCAACCAACCATATATCAGTAATGGAATAACTATAATGTTGACTTCTGGGGTGCACCTTGTGTATAATATATCATAGGGAAAGGATATGCTGACGAGATTATAGATTTGTTTTTAAATAACAGGTCGTATCTCAAATATCCCTTTGTAGTGTGACACAAGAAGTACCATACAGACATGCAACCATCTGTTCGATGTAAGAGCAAATGAGTTGTTGAAAATATATAAATGTCACTATATACAGTACATGTGCACCCATACATAAACTAGTAGTCGAATAAATACAATATGATCTGGCGTGCACCTTGTATACCCTGTATCATAAAGAGAACCTACATTTGAGCGGTATAACTTTCAATGAAAGATCGTATCATGAATGCCCTTGTGCAAAATAACATAGAAAATACCAAATAGGAACAGATTGTCTCATTACCACCCTTAAAGCTGGCCAGATAGCTATTGGAGTTAGTGGAGCTGTAACAGAGCCATATGGGTGTAAATTACATGGTTTAATAGAGATCTGCTACTCCCATGTGAGTCACGACGACACTGCCCTGCACTTCGACGCGTTTCACCAAAGCTTCGTCCAGGAGTTGCTGGGACAGTGGAGATGGCACTATATAAAGAGTCTTTAAATTAGAGCACCTGTGTATGGCGGCGCACGTCTGCCGATCACTCATTCACTGCCTTGCCCGGCGTCCTGGAAGCCACAGTGCGCATGCGTGCACTGTGTTAATACGATTGGACACCAGGCACTACAGGGAACAAGGAAGTGACTCAGCAGGTGCGCGCGCACAATGTTGCTAAAGCAGACATGCCAGGTATGGGCAAAGATATGGGCATAGTGTTCCAACTGCCGCAGTTACAGGTCACAATATAGTGTTCCAAAATACAGTGCCTACAAGTAGTTTTCAACCCCCTGCAGATTTAGCAGGTTTGATAAGATGCAAATAAGTTAGAGCCTGCAAACTTCAAGCAAGAGCAGGATTTATTAACAGATGCATAAATCTTACAAACCAACAAGTTATGTTGCTCAGTTAAATTTTAATAAATTTTCAACATAAACGTGTGGGTCAATTATTATTCAATCCCTAGGTTTAATATTTTGTGGAATAACCCTTGTTTGCAATTACAGCTAATCGTCTTTTATAAGACCTGATCAGGCCGGCACAGGTCTCTGGAGTTATCTTGGCCCACTCCTCCATGCAGATCTTCTCCAAGTTATCTAGGTTCTTTGGGTGTCTCATGTGGACTTTAATCTTGAGCTCCTTCCACAAGTTTTCAATTGGGTTAAGGTCAGGAGACTGACTAGGCCACTGCAACACCTTGATTTTTTTTTTCCCTCTTGAACCAGGCCTTGGTTTTCTTGGCTGTGTGCTTTGGGTCGTTGTCTTGTTGGAAGATGAAATGACGACCCATCTTAAGATCCTTGATGGAGGAGCGGAGGTTCTTGGCCAAAATCTCCAGGTAGGCCGTGCTATCCATGTTCCCATGGATGCGGACCAGATGGCCAGACCCCTTGGCTGAGAAACAGCCCCACAGCATGATGCTGCCACCACCATGCTTGACTGTAGGGATGGTATTCTTGGGGTCGTATGCAGTGCCATCCAGTCTCCAAACGTCACGTGTGTGTGGTTGGCACCAAAGATCTCGATCTTGGTCTCATCAGACCAGAGAACCTTGAACCAGTCTGTCTCAGAGTCCTCCAAGTGATCATGAGCAAACTGTAGACGAGCCTTGACATGACTCTTTGAAAGTAAAGGTACCTTACGGGCTTGTCTGGAACGGAGACCATTGCGGTGGAGTACGTTACTTTGGTTTCAGTCAATACCATATGTCCCTACTGCCATGAGATCTTCCTGGAGCTCCTTCCTTGTTGTCCTTGGGTTAGCCTTGACTCTTCGGACAAGCCTGGCCTCGGCACGGGTCGAAACTTTCAAAGGCTGTCCAGGCCGTGGAAGGCTAACAGTAGTTCCATAAGCCTTCCACTTCCGGATGATGCTCCCAACAGTTGTGACAGGTAGGCCCAACTCCTTGGAAAGGGTTTTGTACCCCTTGCCAGCCTTGTGACCCTCCACGATCTTGTCTCTGATGGCCTTGGAATGCTCCTTCTGTCTTTCCCATGTTGACCAAGTATGAGTGCTGTTCACAAGTTTGGGGAGGGTCTTAATTAGTCAGAAAAGGCTGGAAAAAGAGATAATTAATCCAAACATGTGAAGCTCATTGTTCTTTGTGCCTGAAATACTACTTAATACTTTAGGGGAACCAAACAGAATTCTTGTGGATTGAGGGGTTGAATAATAAATGACCCTCTGAATAAACTTTTCACAATTTTTAAAAAAAAAAAAAAAGAACATTCTTTTTTGCTGCATTTCACACTTCCAGGCTGATCTACAGTCCAAATGTCACAAAGCCAAGTTAATTCCGAATGTGTAAACCTGCTAAATCTGCAGGGGGTTGAATACTACTTGTAGGCACTGTATATACAATCTATACCGCTCTTAGTCTTTAGTGCTTCATGCTTCTCATATAAGGGTTTGATAATACAAGCACTCATGATATAACATATGGTGCATTTTCAAGCTTGTCCATAGATTGCACAGCAGTGTTACACATCAGTTAGTCATCTTTACTTCATCCCATATGCATTGCGCTTATCCAGGGTGCTATATATTGTTAGTGCCAATCATCAATGCCCTGTGATGAACATATAAAACATGGAGAAATTTTTTTTAAGTTTAAAATGGTACTTAAAATACAATGACATCAGGTTTAACAATCACCTCCCCATAGCGAGAACTACAGAAATGGCTTAAAGCTAATTGTGTCATTTAACCCCTTGGGTTTCACCGCGTCGAACAAAGTAACCCATTTCGCCACTTTCTGAATAAGGATATTTTTTATAATGTCCCACCTCTGGTGCCTAATTTAACTCAATCAATCCCCCTTCACTTTAGGAGCCTCAAATGTCATCCGTGGGATTCCCTAAAATGTTTGGGAATATTTTTTAAGGCCTCTATCTCATTCTCATTAGTTGCCTTTAATACAATTTTTGACATCCTTAATAAGCTCCATCACCTTAACCCTCAATTCTCTCGGTTAGTCACACATATATAAGCCCGCAAGGGCACGTGGCCCAGTAGACTACTCCTGTTATACGACAGGTAATAATGTACAATCTTGTATGTGACTGTATTGGCTGAATTAGCGAATTCACAAGATATTTCAATTTGTGTACAAGCTCCACAATCCCCACAGGGGTACAATCCCCATTTTGGACCTACTATTACCAAAGAAATTACTTGGTGGGGGTGTGTAATGACTTTGTACTACTAAGTCTTTAATGGTTTTGGACTTCCTTGGGGTTATTGCAGGTTTAGTAGTCAAAATGGGTGCGAAATCACCATCTGATAATAATTTCCAATATCTTGGTCATTTCACACCATTAAGCGTGATATGCCGTGATGTTATCTTACCTTTGACTCTGTTTCTGGTGACTGTCTTGAGGAGCTGGGATCGAGGGATCTCTTTGGCTCGCATGTAGCCTTTTTGGATAGAATCCTCCCTATAATGGCGAGAATGAAAACGCCATTTCAAGTCGTCAGCCTGGTTTTCAAATGGCGTTTGTGGAACAAATACGTTTTGCACGTAAAAACTGACCTGTAGGTACAGCTCTGATTGTTTATATTGGATGGGAGGACCTGGCACTCAAAAGGTAGTTGACAGCGGTCTTCTTGCGATAAACAGCTGTTGTTAATGTAGTCATTCCCTTTTAGCACTTTGACATCTAATAACTCAATGCTTTCTTTGCTGTAAATAAAAGTGAGTCTTATATTAAGATTGTTCTTATTGAGTTCCTCCATAAATTGCTTAAACTGGTGGATCTCACCCTCCCAAATCATAAAAACATCATCTATGTAGCGCAGCCACATATGGACTGCGCCCGATGGATTAATCGGAAAATTGATAGACCGCTCCCACCACCAAAGAAAAAGGTTAGCATATAAAGGTGCACAAGCCCCCCCCCCCCTCCATTGCGGTCCCTCTCTTGGAGGTAGTAGCTGTCTTTAAACAGAAAATAATTGTGTTAACACAAACCTTAATAGTGGGAGTAGGAGATCCACCAGTTGATCATCTAGTTCAGTCATTCTTAGGTAAAATTCTGCTGCCCGAATACTATCCTGATGGGCTATTATGTAGAGCGATTAGACATCTGCAGTTACCATTATTATATCGTTCTCCATAATTAAATTATCCAGTCTATTAAGGAATTCAGTAGAATTCTTAATATAGGATGGTCACAGAGTAAAGGAAAGAAAAAAAGAAGAGGACAACGGGGCGCCAAATCTAAGTGTAGATGTATGTAAACAAAGATTGCAATGATCGTACGAATTTTACACTCACCGTGCAGATTTCTTCTGTTTTCGCTAGTATGATCCATGTAGTGGATCAACTCTCATTAATCCTCCAGTATGCAGCACGAATGCTCGGGAAAAACAATGAGTCCTGAACAGGTGCTCCCACATGGGTAATGGAGTAAAGAAAAAATCCCTTTCGGCGCTTCCGGAGGATAGATGGGATATCAGTGCAAGTTTGCAAAAACTTCAAGAACAAGGGTTTATTAATAGGTTCAATAAAAAACTGACAATTACGAATGGTCCGTAATTGTCCATTTTTTATTGGAACTATTAATAAACCCTTGTTCTTGAAGTTTTTGCAAACTTGCACTGATATCCCATCTATCCTCCGGAAGCGCCGAAAAAGATTTTTTCTTTACTCTAATATAGGATGGTAGTGTGGGAATAATGGATTTGAGGTAATGGTCCAAAAACTTGCAGATGGGCTCACATAAACTATTGTTACCTGAGACTATGGGTCTCCCCGGAGAATGCTGTCTTTAAGTACCTTGGGTACAAAATAAATTGAAGGTCTCATTCAGGATTACCCGGTCATACCCACAAAGATAGACTTAGGAATAATTCCCCTGTCATATGCCTGTTGGAGTATTGCCATTAAGTCATTTTTAAATCTTACTGTAGGATCGTTATTTGGTATGCAGGATCTGTCATTGAGTTGTTTGTAAGTTTCTTCTTTGTATGCCTTTGTGGACCAGACAACCACATTGCCACCCTTGTCAGCTTGTTTAATCACCACATCTTTCATTGGTCGTAATTCTTTCAAAGCTTGTCTTTGACATCCATTTAGATTATCATGGGTCCGTATAGATGGTAAAGTTGTAAACTCCTGTGTCACCATCTTGACAAATAGTTCAATGGTAGGACAAGCCGACAAAGATGGAAAGGTGGCTGACTTTCTCTTGATGAATTATAGTATAAGTAACTCCGGCACTCAAGAGGAATTTTATTTTGATTATTTTTATTCAAAAAAAGTTTTCTTCCAGTAAGGTTATTATAAATAAAACGTTTCGGCTATTCGCCTTCTTCAATTTTATATGGTTCTATATAATGAGAAAACAAAGTATCAATACAATATGTATATACACATACATCAAATAGAAGAGAAAATCACGTCACAAACGGGGTAAATCAAAATATCAACCATACTTGGGAATGTACAGTAAAAATAAACAGAAAAATTAATTTCTCCATTTTGTTAATAAATTAAATTATCCATTACCTCTGGTAATGGAAGATAGGTGCTGGACTCACAACACTTTTATCTTTGCTTATGCAATTGAAGTGAAATTATCTGTGTGAAAAATAAAAATGCATACATATGAATTGTAATACTATTATAGACAGCTGTTTGTCAGCAAGATACAGGTTTACTGCAAGCTGCAGGATATCAATGAGAGACTATCAAAGGGTTCAAATGAACGAAACTGATAACAATCAAATCAGCCCTCACCATAAATGCCATCTGTATATATCCAGACACATACCTCATGCTGCTCTGATAATTAACAAGTTACTGTGTGATATAATGCCCTTAAGGCACAGGAAACATCAGGTCATGAAATGAAGGATCTAATGTGAACAATAAAAAAATAATTAAAAAATAAGAAAAAATGCAGTAAATGGTAATAATGGCTTAGAACACAGCCAAACATTTGAGAAAGGTATAATTACCATTAGGAAAAATAAGCATATAATAGGCTACAAAGGACACAACAGTCCATAAGGAACTCATTATCTGTACAACATGAGATAGCAAAGCTCACATGAGATCCATTCATTACCTGTTCCATTTGGTGACCAGAGGAGAAGTGGTGAGTGAAGGGATAACCCTGCACAGGTTTATATAATGGTAGAGGGCGGGTGCATGTGTCAATTTCCTCTTTATGAAACACAAGCAGTGCAGGGGGTGAGACGCACGCCACGCGTGCGCAATGAAATCAGAAAGTGCGCACATGCACAGTGCAATCAAAGGGAAAAAAAAGACGCGAACAGCTCTGGAAGAACCGCTCCTGACATTCAACGGGTCTGAAAGAAACATTAATAACTATCAGTCATAGTGGCAAGATACAAAAGGATAGTTATAATCCACATTTAAGCAATAGGAATCCTTGTGATAATGTATGAATATATTATTATCATACATATGACATGGTGGCAAAGGATATATGGCATATTACATTGAAATTATAATGGCCATATATACATATATGTACATATACACACATACATGTACATGTGTATATATACACACACATACATATACATTAGCCAACACACACATATATAGATACATACATGCATATATGTAAAAACAGGTATATGGGAATTTCCCATGGAAATCTATATATTCTTTTTAGATAGAGTTGATGATAACATATCATAAAATTCACGGATATAAACGAATCCGATCTACCCATCCAATATGTATATATTCATTTATGGTAACATATCATATTCGCGATTTAAGCCGTGGGGGGACAGAGTTCTTAGAGTGTGTATCCAGAAAGACTCTTTCTTTGAGTCTCTTGACCCTGTCCCCTCCACGTCTCATAGGTGGAACATGTTCCAAAATTTGGAATCTCAATTGAGAAATGGTGTGTCCCAAGGTCAAAAAATGGTGGGGAACTGGCAGCATTAATAATTTACATCTAATGGTCGACTTGTGCTTGCCAATGCGGTCCCGGATATGCTGGGTGGTTTCCCCAACATACCCGAGACCGCACGGGCACTTCAGTAAATACACTACAAAAGATGTATCACATGTGAAAAAATCTTTGATGTAAAAGACCTTACCAGTATGGGGGTGTGTGAACGTATTACCCCTCACCATATTTGAACATTGAGGACACCGTAGACATGGGTAATTACCCTGTTTTGGAGTAGCCAGAAAGGTTTGTCTCGACTTGCGAATTGAAGACCCTATATCAGCCCGGACCAAAAGATCCCTAAAATTGGATGGTCGTTTGAAACTGAATAAAGGAGAGGCAGCAAATTCGTCTATATCCGGATAAGACTGATGTAATAATTTCCAATGTTTTAGAATAATGCCCCGAAGGATAGAATGAAACGGGTGGAAGGTGTTGGCAAATGTTATAAAGGGACCTCGTCGTTTTTTTTCTTTTACAACATTATCCTGTGCCACATAGTCGGCAATATCTGGGGGATAACCTCTCTGTATAAATTTCTCCTGCATTTCTTTGTCTGAGTTTACGTTGCATAGTCTCTGACACAATCCTGGCAACCCCTTTTATGCTGTGAATGGGGTAAAGATTCTTTAAGATTCTTTAAGATGACGAGGATGACAACTCTTATAATGAAGTAAGCTATTCCTATCAGTTTCTTTGACAAATAGGTCTGATGAAATGGTGCCTCGCGAATCAATAGTAATCAAAGTATCCAAAAAATTAATAGACCGCTGATCCATATGCTTGGTGAATGTTAAACCAGGTATTTGTTGATTAAGATATTGAAAAAATTCTTCAAATACGGTATTGGGACCATTGAAGATGAGAAAGACATCATCTATAAATCTTTTCCAAGTCGTAATATGTGATTTAAAGATGGGATGAGAATAAACATATACGGTTTCAAAATGGGCCATAAATACATTAGAATACGGTGGCGCAACATTCGAGCCCATTGCGGTGCCTCTGTTTTGAATATAAAATTGATCTTGGAACTTAAAAAGCCCTTAACTGTGTTCAATACTCGTGTATAACGAATTGACATCAAGGGTGACCAGGATGGAGCCAGGAGAGAGTTGTCCTAATGATTTTAAGTGTTCGAGGAAGTGAGTGGTATCTCATAAATATGAATCACTATTAGGTACCAAGGGAGATAAGATGCGATCCAAAGTGATGGCTAATGGCGACAACAGAGAATCTGTCGAGGCGACGATAGGTCGTCCCGGTGGATACCACAGATTTTTGTGCACCTTGGGCAATGTGTAAAACACGGGGATCTGAGGATTAGACTTATTCAGGAAAGATGCTAGTTTCATATCAATAACCCCTAGTTGAGAATAATAGGATATTCTATTCAAAATGATCTCTTTGATACCTGGAGAGGGGTCAGAAGTAACAGGTACGTAGGTGGCACGGTCCGCAAGTTGGGTTAGGATCTCAGAAATGTAATAACTTTTATCCATAATCACTAATGCAACCCCTTTTGTCAGCAGGTTTAATAACTATAGAAGGATTAAGCTTCAATGATCGGAGAGCATTTGACTCTTCCATGGTCATATTGTGTTTGACATGTAAATCACCATTATTCACTCTATGGATAAAGGCTTCAACATCAGTCTTCACAAGTGAAATATATGTCTCCACAGGGTGATAGGAACGGGGAGGCATAAAATTACTGGACATATGCAAATTTAATCCTCGTAGTGAGAATTGTGATGTTCCAGAACCACCTGAAGTAATTTCAGGATTAGCCTGTGAGGGGTGAGCCTGAAAATGAGCCTTTAATCTGAGAGATCTATAAAATCTATTAAGTTCTTGGTCTAATTTAAACGTGTCAAAACTAGGTGTGGGACAGAAGCTTAATCCTTTTTGTAGTACCTGTGACTCGGCGGGGGACAAGGTATAGGAGGAGATATTAAGGACGAGATCCGTCCTACCTGGGACCGTGTCACAATCCGGTCGCCGGGATGAAGTCTTCCTCTTTCCCCTCCTCGTCCTCTTTTCTCTTGATGAATGGCGGAAACAAAATGTTTTGTACCAGGTAGAAAATGCTGAGCTTTCTGTGGTGTACATACTTGGTAAATGCTTTTTCTATCTCGCAGTTATCACTAGCACTCTCCATTAGGTCATCAACAATAGTCAAATTTACCTTGTCAGGCGGGAATAAGTCCTCTACGAATGTATGCGGCAGACCCTCCACAAATCTGATGTTGGGAAAAGAGAGAAACTTCATCATACAGTTTTTGCCAGCACAAATAAAACAAAACAATATTATCTGGTTTGTGCGAAAAATGAGTATCAATATTATGTAATAACTGTTTTACGAAACAACTCTTTCCAGAATTAGATGGCCCTGCTAGAATACAGGAGAATAGGTGCTGCAGTCTCGGGTCATCATGATTCACAACTAATAGCCAAAGGGTAGGGTGGTAAAATTGTCTAACAGTCGCCGCTTTGTGTAAACACACTTTTGTGTTTTGCGTAACGGCCTTGTTTCGATATCCCAGCACTTTTTTTTATTCCTCACAATACCCGGTTGTTCAATGATAATTCGTCTGTTTCTGAGTCAGAATTACGCGGGTAGTCCAGAACTAGATCTTTTAGACTGTTGAAATTAATAGATTGTGTGTTATCAACATTTAGTGTTATACCCTTCACTTTTAAAACAGTTTTGCCATTATTAAGTTTGTATTCGTAGGTTTTTGGGCCCGCAGATACAAATTCGGTGATGTACGTGTCATCCGGTATCTCACTGGTCAATTCCCCCCAGGTAATCACCTGAAGTCGGGTTCCACTCACCATCTCTCTGCACAAAAATAACTGAATCTGTGTCGTGATAGACACCTTTCCTTCAACCGGTCCAGCAGAGAATAAAGCTCTAGTCTGGCATACGCCGTTGTAAAACAGGCGATAAAAATGTTTTTGTTCACGGTGTGGTGCCCTTTTGCATATTTCCAATTAATGTTAGCTGTTTAGTCATCAATAAAATGAAGCATTGAAATGTCATAGTACGGTAGAAACACATGCTGAAAAAGCTCATCGGGGTCACTAACAATGCTGGTACATGGTAAATTAGATCGCTGTGCAAACTTGCCCCATTAAGAATTTAAAAACATCTTAGATATTTGCCTCTTAGCCGGATTCACGCCTATATTTTCAGGGTGCAATTGCACACCTCTCTAGAAAGCAGTCAATGTATTGCTGTTTCTTGGCGTCATCAGTACACCAGCTGGGATAGCCGGAAGCCTCCTGCTTATCCCTAAGATGTAATTTAATGTACGGGGCAAAAAGATCATCACTGGTTTCAGGAAAATGCCAGATTTCATAGATGTGCGCTATCCTGTAGCCTTTTTCTACAGCCAGCTCAAGCTCTAAAGTGCACCATGTACCTGTCAGAGAACGTTCTTCATCACTATGGGCACAAACCTGTTAGTGAATTTTCAGCGCATGTGTAGCAAAGAGGGGAACAATAATTTTTTTGTTGAGTTTTACTGGCAGAACAGGAAAAAATAAATCTCTTGGAGGGTAGACCTGGATGGCTATGTTCTGTGTGTGCTACATAAATGAGCCACTGTATAGCAGGTGACGAGAAGCGCTTTTTTGTTTTGTTAATTCTCACCAGGTAAAATGGCGATGGTCTGTTTTGGAAGAAATTTGAACCTGTACATGGCCATACATACAGATGTCAGGGTGATGAGCTGAAAAGGATCAACACATCTGGGCACTTTTTTTTTTTTTCTTTTCTCGTTTACAGTATATTTTAACATTATTTTCCTCATGTTCATAACACTCTCTATAGCAGTCACATGAGCGTCTCAGAATCTCAACATCTTGTTTGCAATAAGATTTTAGCTGAGTCTTAAAGTAAAAAATGGTGTCTGGGCATCATACCAGTCCATAAATTCACCTCTCTCACTAGGTGTCATATACTCCACCCCGTAATATTTTACAGCTGGTAGGGGCCCCACATAGTTTTGATTTTTCCTCAGTGTTAAAGTGTGGGAAATGACCTTTTGAACCCAAAAAACCCATAGCTTGTGGTAGTTTACGAAGCTTCATGGGGATGAAATTGAGCGAGTCTATGAATCTTATTCCCAAATCCGGTAGCGTCACACACAAGAGACGACCACCTTGGGCTATCAGCTTCACTTGTAGTTTTTCAGCAATCGGCTCCTTACTTTATTGTTAAGCGTCATATCTGCCGGCATAGTGGGCTATACACGTATAGCCTGAAAATTTACCGCTGGTTAAAAATTGAACAAAGTCATGAGCGCATGTTTTACCTTCAAACTCCCAGGAAGGGTGGCCATACAGTGTTGTGGCATAAATGTAATTTGGTATGTGCGTGCCTGTCTCCTGCATGCATTCAAAGTCATAAAACATATATTGATCTGACTCATCCTTTGGTACATACTGCTGCATGTAACAAAGATGATCGTCAAACTTATTTAGGCGAATGCGACAAACAGAGCAATGCAGTCTGCTACATTTATGCTCAGTCTCACTATTTCTGTACACAGAGTAGTAGAATAGGGTATCAAAGCCGCGCCAATGACTAGCCGATCATGAAGATTGGAGATTAATGTTTCTTTATTTAATGCACAGGTCAACGCGTTTCGGAAGACTCGGCTCCCTTCCTCAGGACAGACTGGCAAGAAACATCTGTACACAGAATATCATCATTCATCACACATGTTTTAATCCTGCAGAATGCTGGGTTATCTACAGCTAATTGCATGTGGTTATCTAAGCACCCGCTTGAGCGACAATGCACATGGCAGATAGGAAGCCGGGGTTGTTCCGCAACAGGGCTTTCCACACAGGCCTCTTTTTGACAGGCTTTACAAAAATACTGACCAGAATGATTATACTTGTGATGAAACGCCGAATTGCATCTTTCACAAAAGTAAGCCTCACCGATAAAACCCTTCATATTTTTTATTCCATAGTAGTGATTATCATGATGCAATATGAATACGGTTTTGACCCTAGCTGTATTAGTTGTTTGAAAGTACCGCCAATCACCCTTACTGTAGTACAGCACTTTAATGGTGACGTCCAGATGATTCTCAAACTGTAATATCGCTAAAGCTTACTAGCTGACTCTCGGTTGCTCAGGGCTGTGTGTATGCTTTTAGCGCGGCTCAATAAAATGACGTCACTGACATCTGTCAGCCATCAATGCACACACGCTAACAGCAAAACAGATTTGTGCTGTAATTGTTAAAATCGTACAGCCAGCGTCTTTTTGTTTAATGATCTGGTTGCTCGCTATAGATTTCAAACGTCTTTTCACACCCCCGCGTCTGTTTTTAATTGTCACGACTAATTTCAGGGAATTGGATGCTATGCATTCTGCATTACTTTGCAGTGCACGAGCAACAGAATTTAAAAAGGATTCAGAACTAAAATCCACCCGTGTTTTTGTAGTGAAAATAGTCTAAGGTGTCACCGCCTTCAAGTCTTAACTGAACAAAGTCACCAGGCTCAATGTCTCTGATGATTCTGTCCAGTAATGATTGAATGGCATCATGGACAACGTTCATGGCCTCTACAAATGACTGTATATGCTCTAAATTTACAAACCTGAAATGATCGCTATGCATGCGTGCGTTGAAATTGCGGAGCTGTCTTTAATGGTGATACAAATGGTGTAAAAAGACAGGATTATCACTGCCCCGTACATTATCGCCACTAGCATTAACGTCCTTCAGCATTATCAACAACATCACCAGCGCCATCATGATCATGTACACTTTCAGCATGTTTCAATATGTGAGTTGCTTTGTGAAGTTGGAAATGCAGTGTTGCAGACACCTACAGCTAGATCTTGGGATTGTAAAGACTGGTTCGAGTGGTGTATCGGGGCCTGTGGATCTTGTGTAGTTATTGTGGCCTCTTTGCGCCTTCTCACCGCTAGTGAATGTCTAGCACTCATTAATGGCTTTACAGCTCGTTTTAGAACTCTAGACCTATGTATCGGAATTTTAGGCGATTTATGCATTCCATATCCAACCATGTCTAGTCACATCGATTTATTTGATTCATCAGTTGATACATCTCCATACTGTTTTGCGAAAGCGTGTAGCTTGGCAACATTTTCTTGTGTTGGGGGTGCTGACAATAACCTATCATGGGTGTCACAGAAAAAATTAATCTGGCTACGCATGTTTCTGTCTTCAATGTACTTTGCCGTCATCTTGTGAAACATTTTAATTTCTTGACCGTACCAGCCCACGGAACCTAGGCATCTTTCCGCTGCATTAAGTTTGGTTTTTTACTATGTCCTGAACATCCTGAACGTCGCTTCTTCAAAGGCTTCACAATATTAAAATCATGATGCACAGTCTTACCATTAGCTAGCTGGTCGATTTTCTCCATCGAGCGCTTCCAGAGCCACTTGAGTCTTATCAGTTGTTTGTATGCTCTGTGGTGTTGGCGCAACATAATCTGGTTGTGTCAGGTCAATTGTGGTTGTGCTCTGGGTTATTGTGGGCAATGGTGTTGCGGTCTTGATTGCGCATTGCTCGTATTTACTGGTCATTGGTATTGCACGGGTCTTTTCACGATGTATGGCTGGCACAGCGGCTCCTTGTCCTCCAACACAAAGCGATAGAGGATGTGTTCTCACACACCTATTAGTTGCATGTACTTCGACTTGCACTGTAGTAGTGTTAGAAGGACGCTCCACTAGTGGTTGTAGAATCGCATTAGCGTTTTTTTTTTTTTTCTGGACAGCGTGTGTAGCTAAAAGGTTATAATTGTGTCAAACATGTGAAACAATGTGAAGATTGCATGTATAGACTGTATACATGTATCTAAATATATACATGTAATAGTTGTGAGGCGGTGAAGTGATGGTTGACGTAACCATATTAGTTGCCGCAGCACCGGCTGCCGCTGTGGGGATACTTGCTTTCCTAGGGGGGAGGTGGGTGTATTTTCTTTGGAAAATAAGCTTTTCTTCCACAGCAGTTTACGGTCTATGAATAAAATATAACCATTAGTCTGTGGCAAAAATTCATTTCTTTTGCCCAGTACTTTTACTGTGTACTCATTACCTTTTCTATTCGCCGGCATCTGTCGTAGTGGCGTGCCACGTTTTTTAGTTGGTTTAGGAGTCTGCTGGGTGCCAGTCCCGTAGTCCGGATGCAAAACATCTGTATAAAATTTAGTATTTACTTTCATGTCTAAATACCTGTTAATATACATGCATACAGTACATACATGTATGTATGCATCCATCCATCCATCCATCCATCCATCCATCTTACCGGCGATAGCCTGTAGTAAATTAATATTGCTTGTAGCAGCACTAGTATTAGCACCACTCTGTGCCCCTGCCACCGTCATGTTGCTAGCATCACAATCCATAGCGCTTAATAACATGGGGTCAAGATCAAAATCCATAAAGTCATCTTAAGAGAGAAATAATATAAAAATAAAATTCAAAGCAAAGCCGCTAGATGCATAAAGAAATGGTATTTGCTCCACCACACATAAATAAATATATAGCTAATATACGCAGCTTACCGCACATAGTCTGCTGTAAATTAGTCCCGCTTGCTTCGAATTACAAACCACGAGAACCTCTTCTTGGGACAAATTCCAAAAACTGTTAATTGGGCTTTGTAGATAATGAAGCCTTTAGCGAATTGTACAATAAAAACCCGTTGTGCTTTCACCATTACAATATAAGCCTTGCATCGCAATACCTGGACGGCCAACCGTTTCCACCCTGCCCTTTCCAACCTAATTTCAATGATGACTTAGCCGTCCGCGAATTTATGTCTTTGGCTCATGTTTCTGGCCGTTTAAAATCTGATCATGCTCTGGCGATAGATCGTGAAGAATTTATGGCCGGGTTCACATTGTTTGCATTTGATTTATCACCAGATCAAGAGCCTGGTGGTAATTTCTCCCTCGTTAAATCGGGTAACCTACGTGCTGAAGTGTGGTTTGCGCTACCTACCCCGCATACTGTAAATATGATGGTATATGCCCTCAACACAACTATACTTGAAATCAACCATAGAAGATAAGTACTATTTGATTACATCTAATTATGGATAACTTCCAGCTCACAAACCTGTTGAAGTCTGATCGTTATACAGAACGCATATAGCAAATATGCGTTCTGTATAACGATCAGACTTAAACAGGTGTGTTTCCATGTAATTTGCTACCGGCATATAGAGTGACCCAGAGACCCGCTGCCTACATTGTGACTACAGACAGTTCCGGACAAAGTGGGTGACATTGGATATTGATTGTACTTTGCGATAAGAAGGCAATATTCTTTTGACAGTTACGGATGTTCACTAACAAGTGTTTTATTTCCTGACGAGTTTGTAATCTTCTTAAATAGAAACCGTGAACTAGATTGTTTTCAATCCATTCAGATTCAGGACTCATTTAGCAGAGTATGCGGACATTACTGTGTTTACGTCTTGTACCATATAGCACGGGGAGTGTCATTCAATTAAATATTACAATGCTTTAGTAATGATTTAAAAGCAAATGACAATATTGTCTGATTTTGTCTCGTCTCCTTTACCTGAGCATTGGATCAATTCAGGATGTCTCTTTATAAGCAGCTTTGTATGCCCCGATGCCAAGTAGTCAGAAGTGATCATTGATCGTGTCTTAATAAACCCATTTAATCAACATATATTAACTTTATCTATAAGCAGCTATAGATATTTCTCTGTTTCAAATTGACAACATATGTATCGCATTTGTCTAGGACCAGATTTGAGAGCGAGAGTCTCATTGTATTGGTAAGGGTGTGGGAAGTATTTGATCTTTGCATTGAAGGGTAATTGTAAAGATGGTTCTGATCAGATATGAGGGCCTCTTTTTGTATCTATATACGTACAGGTTTGACACTCATTGTAATGATAAGGCTAGTTTCACCCTTGCGTTCAGCGAGTCCGTCACTATGGAGAATAGCGCAGTCCGTTAACGCACTGCGCTATTCTCCATAGACTTGTATGGATGACGCACTGTAACGCAAGTGTCGGCGTTGCATCCGCCGGACGGCGCAGCGTCGTTATTTTGACGCTGCGTCAGGCGGAAGGAACGCAGCATGTAACATTTTTTTGAGCAGCGGAATGCTTTTGGATTTCACTGCGTATGGTCTCTGGCTCCCTCCACCCGTAACCAGGGTACACATCGGGTAACCAAGGAACCCTGGTTACATGTGCCGGGAGCCCGACACTTCCCTGCTCGGCTCCACCCCCTCCCCACACTCTGTATGTATGTATGTATGTATGCATGCACGCACGCACGCACACACTCTCACACTTACTCACCTGTCCCCCAGCGATGCAGTCCCCGCGGCACTGACGTCCTCAGCCATGGCCCTGCTCGGCTCTACCCACCGCACTCCGCGCCCCGCTCCCGCCCCCCGCGCACATTGTTGGCGACCGAACGATCAGCTGATCACCCGGCGGCCGGCTACTGTGAGTGATCGGCTGATCACCCGGCGGCCGGCTACTGTGAGCGATCGGCTGATCACCCGGTGGCCGGCTGCTGTGAGCGATCGGTTGATCACCCGGCGGCGGGCTATTGTGAGCGATCGGCTGATCGTTCACAATAGTCTGCCGACGATAAAACCTGTAAAAGAAAAAAAAACGAATTGCGTTTTGCAGCATCCGTTGCATCCGTTGTGCTACTACATGCAACACGTCCGTTGCATCCGTCACACAACGCAATGCAACAGATGCTGTTCAACGCAAGTGTGAAACTAGCCTAAGAAACTTGTCCTGTTGGTAAGGCTGTAATGTGCAACTGAGTAAATTCTGAGCAATACACTTTTTAAATTTTTGATATTCTGTCTTTCATTTTATACAAACCGTATAAAACACAAACTTTCTACATGGCTGCTATAAGAAATGCTTTACAGCATAAGACGCGTAATAGTATAATTGGCCATATACATAATATGCCCAATCAAATAAATTACACTATCAGAATGACTTTTGCAACAAAACTACAGTGAATAAAATGGCATGATTCCAAACAAATACACTAAATCAGATTTCTGTATCAGTGAAGAAAATAGTGTGATCCTGATAGTGTGATCCTATCAAATACAGGGAATGTAGAAATCAAATAGCACTTGGAATGTCAGGAGAGGGGAGGGGGTATGTTTAATACTTTGATAGGGGCGGGGCACCTGTCAGATTTCTTTTTGACGAGACATATGGCCCCCTTACTACTGACCCCTTTTGCTTCTGGTCCCGGATGAACTGGTGGAGGTCCCCAGGACAGTTCCTCAAGAGTTGTTCCGTGATTTAACAAATCCAGGTTCTCAGGTGTTAAGCTGCAGGGCCTTGGTCCAGTGGTCGGCAGCTATGGCAAGGGCCCACCGATGGTCAACCCAGGTGTTCTTGGGTCCCTTCTGCAGGATCTAGAATTTTTTGTGCTAGTACTCCGGAGTATGGTTGTACTGTTGTATCAAGGCCTACTTGATGGTGTCATAGCCCTGATCTGCCTCAATTGGCAAGTCACAAAGAATATCCATGGTCTTGCATCTTAAACTGGGGATCAGGTACTTGGCCAACTGATCCCTGTCCAGATGGTGCTGCAGGCAAGTCCGTTCAAAGGCCATCAAAAAGAGTCCAAGTCTCCATCCTTCTCCAGCATTGGGAAGTAGCAGCTTTTAGAAGGACTTCTGAATCTTTCAGGCTGGGGGGAGGGGGCAAGTGGTGAGCTACCAGCTGCAGAGCTTGGGGGTAAGCGAACCACTACAGAGCCAGGTGATGTGCCATCCACTGCAGAGTAGAGGACTGGCATCTGGCTCTGAGGACCCTTGTATGGGCTCCTTCTTGCCATGGTCAACATCATCAGGTGGTGCGCTATCCACTGCAGAACTGTCCACTGGAGGACTCATGGAGAAGTTCCTAATCGCTGCACACAACACCGTCCTCCACCTATTCGGCTCTGGCCATAGTATCGGCTAGTTGCATAGCTTTGCGGCCTCTAGTGCCCTCAGCCATTCTTGCAGTCTTTGGTCACTGACACAGAACTGCAACTTGATGTGCCCAAAGACCTTACAGTATCTGCACTTTGACATGCTAGTGTTGAGCTGGTCTTAAGACCCCAGCAGCCACAGCTGCTACTGGCAGTCTTTAGTGTCTGGCAGAATGGGTCTCACTCTCACACACACTATTATCTCAATCCCACCTTTGCTGTGTCCAATATGTCAGGCAAAGTGGAGAGGGAGCAAAGGACACCCCCTTTTCCCAAGGCGAGACTCTCTAGCACCCCCTTATTGTCAGGCTAATTGTGGAATTGCCAGACGATAAGCAATGAGGCCATTATTCTACTAATATGCCGACACTCCCAGTGTGTAAGGTACTTATTCCCCCAACTATTGTGGAATATATCTAATCCTATCTCACTGGTCTCCCCATAATGATCCTTGGCATAAACTCGCTGCCACCAATTGATTACGATAACTATTAAGCAAAGCACACGGGCATGGGTATTGAGATAAAAAAAAACAGCTCAAGATAAAATATATAATTTAATCTCCTTAAGGGTTACAATATATAAAAAATGTACAGGTAAGTTATGGATTACAAGCAGGTATACAGATGTATCATCTACCTTATTCCCTAGCTGCCACGGGGGTGCTGTGTAGCCACACGTTTCCTGGATCTTCCCTTACGTGTACCACACGAGACCACCTGAAGAACAAAGTAAAATGGCTGAATCAAGGTCATCAATCCACGCACACTCCCTACCCCCCTCCCACCGGTGACCTCGCAGGACTGTCCTACTTATCCAGGGAAAGCATGAATTTCAGTTTTCCTTCATAACTCAGCCCCTGAGCATCTTACACTGAAGATATGACCATTATATTTCACCTTATTTGATCTATCCATAGACAGTAAATATGATAGGTCTGTGGGCTTCCTTCGGCGAGTTATTAATGGCGACTCACGTTGCACAATTTTACTGAAATGTGTTACGTGCATCTGGCCATCAGGAATCTGAAAATGTGCCTATCTAATTTGTGGGGACAACGCACTACCAACTCTTCTGAGGGCTCTTGATTGAAGCTAGGTTATAAAACTTGTAAGCACAGGACTTGCCCACCCCTATATCCTACTGAGGGCTCCACTCAGCAGAGGCTTCCTCGGACTTTAACTGAAAGTTCTAACCTCCACCAGCATCTGCCCTGGGGCAGAGTAGGATTTATCCTGACTTTGAGGGAGGGGTTGGGTGTATATACAGTGCAGTTGACTGACATGTATGTCATAATTCTCATCATATATCGGAATATTCCTCACATCACCTCCTTATAGCTCCCAAATATAAAGCTTTATATGACCTGTAGAAAAGTGACCCAATATTATACAGTTTATGGATCAGGAATGAATCGTTCTACAGCTCCTGGTATTTCAGAACAATCCAGCACAGATCAGACACAGGATATTTCAGAATGATGACCCCTCGATACAGAACATCACAATTCACTAATGCTCAATGATTGTACGTAATGACATTAGGGAGTTTACAACTCTAGAATATAGTGATACAATAATATACAGCGACCTGTATCAAACAATACTATATAGAATTACAATTCCAGAATATACAAATTAGCTGTTACATCGTCAGCCACATGGCTTGTATCAGACTTTCTTTCTTCTTCTTCTTCTTTTTTTTTTTTTTTTTTTTTTTTGGGGGGGGGGTGGGGGGTTGATTGTTGGCAGTGTTTGGTTAATGAAGAAAATAACACTTCATGATTTGGTGCTCCCGAGCCGGTGTGAGTTTACGGTTTTGTTATGTGACTCACAGGTTTTTATTGCTTCAAGGACCTTACCTCGTTTTCACTGTTATTTCATATATTTGTTCATTAAAATAGCTGCTGTGGCCAAAATTATCCCAAAAATAGTGTCAGAGTAATTATTAAGTAAAAGGGGAATGGGGGTGGGATATTTGGGAGAAATTCTGGAATCTACAATTCCAGGGTCATGGTCCAAGAGCAGTATGGTTCTGGGGCAAGTTTTACAGCTTAAACTTTAGGACCCCTGAAGTCTCAAACTACTAAAATAGATGACTGAGCACTTACCTGTCCAGAGTTACTCATTCCAGCCATTGATGTCTGTAAGGCTGAAAGGTGTGTTTGTTTGTTTTGTTTTGTTTAACACATTTTCGAACATTTAACCAAAAAAAGGACTGAGGGAAATATTGCACCACAAGACAAAACCGTTTCAGAAATCCAAGAAAATCCCGAAAACAATGCTAACGAAAGTGAAAAGAATCAATATCAAATTATTCAGCTGGTCAGAACCCAGGAATCTGATTATGAGCAGGCCAATTTATAAACATCTGTGGCTTCAGGAACACAAGCTACACAAAAAGTAAGGTATCAAAAACCCAAAAACAAAAAAAAAAAAAAAAAAACACAACAAATTCAAAAGGACAAGAGCCTGATCAACTTACAAATCAAACAATAGAAATATTAATCGGCCACTGAGGATGACAAATTTTGACAATTTTGCTAGGAGTGTGGCATGGAGAATAAGAAAAATTAAAGAATAAAAAAAACAATCTGCATGTATGACAGCCATCTGCTCTGAAGATGATGGGCCATTTCCTTCAGGTGGTGAATTGCTTCATCTATGTGAGAAAGCTTTTGAAAATAAAATAAATCCTATACAGCTGTTAAAGTTAAAATGATGATTATGATGATGAGACACAAGCGGTCTCTCTGGATCTGACTGCTGTTTCAAATTATATTGTCATGTGTGCACATGAGACTAAAATAATGGACAACAAGTCAGTTATAACTATCTCCATGATGGGCGCTGACCAACTGGTCTTTATTGTTTGAAACTTTCTATAGCTCTTGAGAAGTGAAGGGTGTGGACAAAATACAGTCCAATCAAGTATCGCAGGCTGGACGCAGGACATATAGAAATTAGCATAATCTCTTCTGGATTGGTCAGTCCAAGCTCTAGGAATTTTTTTTGTTCATAATCTTCTTTGGGAGTTGTCCAGGATGTGGCAGCCATCTTCAAGTTACATATACTGGTATATACTGTGTTAAGGAAAATCACTAAATTTACAATATACATGTGTTAGTAAGGAACAAAAGCATTCATAAATGTTAGTTTACATCTTCTAAACTATATACCTGAGTCTATGAAATGGCTGAATCAAGTATTTTTAGTTACTTAATTCTTATCCTCAACACAGCCAAATCGGTGTCAAATCCCGTTATCTACTAATATACCCAGAGTACCACAATATCAGTATTATAAAGCTACATATGTTCCCCAAACTAACCAAACATGTCCTTCATCCACAAAACAAAGATTATGGTCACACAATCAATGAAACTTTACAAAATCCCCAAATTAATAGGAACCGACAAAATGATCAAATGTCTGACTTTTTCACCAATGAGCTTTTTTCACAGCCTTGATTACAAGGAAACAATAATTTGTTTAAAAATATGTTGTTGGATAATTTTTGTTGTTACTATTATTGCTGACGACAAATTTTTGAGTTCAAAATGTTTTATTTTTTAAAAAAATATCTTTTTTTTCAAAGTTATCAATTATAAAGAAAGTAATATAACAGCATTGATTTTTGCTTTTCAAATACAATTAGTAGGCAAATAACAATCTGTTATACAAATATGTTTGTAATTTGTTTAATGTAATTGACTTTATTTTGTGCGTTTTTCGTTTATACAAATAAAAAAACAATTTCAATGGTTAAACATTAAAGCTTTTTCTTAAAATTTATCATATGATTTTTATGGTTAAAAAAAAAACATTGTTCGCTGGTGGTTCAACACCAACACCATGGTAAGGCACCAACATTAGTCATAAAATCGGTATATTGTTCTCTAACAAATACCAGAATTGTTGGGACGGCCAGATACTGATAGAACCGGCAGGAAATTTCTTGGCTCATTCTCCATATTTTCAGTCCAAAATTTCCTTAAATTATGAAGAACACAATGACTTAATTACTTTATCCACTGTTGTAATATTTAACTGAATAGTTGTATGTAAAATATGCCATTGGCTGCTCACGATGCCAAAAGTGCATTCTCCATATCTTCTGGCTCTACTTGATCTATAATTAAAAATGCGGTGTCTAACATCTAATCCTCTGTGGATATGGCCGCAAAAGATTAGGCAGAAGGGGTAATGCCTCGTCCGAAAAAAATCACAAGGGACCAGATTAACTGATCCTGGTAATGGCTTTGGGGCTGGGATGGTTTCGGAGTTATTTATTAATTTCAGAATTTTGTAGAATTCTGGAATCTCCAGTGCTTCCTTAGGCCCCCACATCAATAGCAATAAAATTATATTTGGCATCTGCAACTGCCATTAAAACAATTGAATTTTTTTTTTTATACTTTGAAATAACGTGATCCAGACCTAGGTGGTTGTTGAATTCTGATAGGTTTCCCATCTACTCCCCCTATACAATTTGGGAAATTGGCCACATTTTCAAAATCAAGGGCTACCTTAAGCCAAATATCTTCAGAGGGAGTTGGCATGACTATCGGCTGCAGTATTTTCCAAATGACCGGACATGTTTCATCGATGATTTCAGAGATGGTTGTTTTTCCCAGACTGAACTGGAGGTGTAGTGATTAACTTTACCCTGTTGCAAGGAATCTAAAAATTGAACATATATTTTTTTTTAAAATATTTTTTTTTTTTTTTGGAAAACACTTGTAACAAGAATGTAAATAAGTCTCTCTTCTGCTGAGATCGCTTGCCACATGTACGTGTCAACATGAACAAATACTCCCACCCTCCCACCATGACATAGGAGTCTTTATATCCCAGTCTCCTCCTGGCTGAAATCTGTCAATGTCCTCCATTCTTTGCCAAACCCACAAAGGATTTTCTGGAGGAACACAGCTGTTTGTTTGACCTAAAACGAGAGAGGCGCAAAGTACGCTCCTGGATATTCAGGTGCAGTTAGAACATAAGCAATATTTTATTTTATGCTCCACTGCTGCACCAAATTTACTCCTTCTACATTTATATGTGAGTGTAGATGTTCTTATCCCTTCTCCATTGTTTCTGCATTCTCTATCCAGCCTACTAATTTGTAAAAAAAAAAACAAAAAAACCCCAAAAACTTAGATACACTGTTTTGTCTCCTACATCAATATTTAAACGATATGCCATCCATCCAAACTGTTGCACAAGCTTCTAGCTTCCCAGTTGCGGAAGAAAGTTCATAGAGCAGATTACATGTGGTAACAAACTTTTTATCTTCTAGGATATGAGGTAACAATCAGTCATACAGCATTGTATCAAGAAGAAAGTGAAACCAGAACTTTTTACAATTCAGTGAATAAGGAAACTGCACAACATTGCCATCTAATATTAGATCAGTATAAAGTCCTTGTCATGAACAGCCGGGGGAGTCGCTCAGAAATCCCCCGTGCTGGCCACCAATATGTCATGATCGGGGGGTAACAAGCAGGAGTCACACCCCTCCTTTATACCTCCCGACCGACAGAGCACGTGAAGTGCTCTCTAGCGCCCCTCTCATAGTCAGGCCAATTATGGAATTGCCCGACAATAAGCAAGGAGGCCGCTATTCTACTTATGACGATTGATTGAAGGGTTCCCGGTGAGAGCAGGGTATATATTCCTCCGACCTCCGTGGATGGAATATATAAAAACCACCTCGCCTCACTGGCCACCCCACAATGATCCTTGGCACAAACTCGCAGCCACCAACCGATATACGGTAACTATTAACCGAACACACAGACGTGGGATTCAAGATCGAGATAACAGAACAGCCCAAGATTAATTATCTAATTTAATCTAAGCCACTCTAGAAACTACAATATATACAATAGGGAATCTACAGAATATACAGTTAGGTCAGAGTACAGTTACAGATAAAGCATGGTTTACAAACAGGCATACAGTTCAAGCAGTTACCTTGTGCGTCTGGCCACAAGGGGGCGCCGTAGACCAGGTTTCCAAGAACTCCCTCACAGGTCTTTCCCGACCAGGCCCCCGAGCAAAACAAGCCAAAATGTCCGAACTGGGGATATCAACCTGATCAGATCCCTGTCCCCTCCTACCTTTGTGACCTCACAGGGAAGCACTGCCAGTCCCCTGTCTTTGAGTCAGAGTAATATTCCCAAGGTATTTAGTAATCATAACTTTGCCTGGGAATGTTGTAGGTGGACGCCAATGCTCTCATTTTGACAGTTATGAATTTAGCTGAAAAACGAGAGGACTCATGCCTTGTCTGCTAGTTCCCCACTGGCCGATATCACGCCTGAGTTACTTCCCAAGGTCCCATTTCTCTACAAAATATGGGCTAGCACCGTCTGCTTGCAGGGAAGTCATTTTTATGCGTGCCATATTTATATGAAATATGGCTCACGAGATATTAACCATATTTTACCGGAGTCTTTCTGTCTGGTGGCTTCCAAAGCCTGGTAATAGCAGCTCCTGTTAAAGGGTCACGGCAGGGGGTTATCCTGTGTCCATTGTTCACAGCTCATCTAATCTCCATATAACAGGAGATAGCATTTTGATGTGACACCTTCCCAGATGTTGGACATCTGAGAAGGGAGGGGGCGCTCCCTTGGAGTGATGAGAGCGATTATGACTGGACATCATAATTTTCTTCATATCCCAGGATATTCCTCACACCTCCCCCTTTTTGAGGGTGCTAGGGGGCAGCACACTCCGGTGTTCCCCCGTGCGCCCGTCCGCGACCTCTCCTTGTCGGGACAGCCCATCGGTGTTACCGTGGTCACGACCCCTTTTGTTGCGAATGGTGAAGTTGTACTGCTGGAGCACAAGGCTCCATTGCAGCAACCTCCAATTCGTCCCAGAGACTGTGTGTAACCAGCTGAGGGGATTGTGGTCCGTCTCCACGATGAAGTGGCGCCCGTATAGATAGGGTTGCAGACGCTGCAGGGCCCACACTATGGCTAGGCATTCCTTTTCCATTGTTGAGTAGGCCACTTCCCTTGGTAACACAGCTTCCTGCTCAAGTACAAGACTGGGTGCTCTTGGCTCGCAGAGTCCACCTGGCTGAGCACCGCACCGAGGCCGAAGTCACTGGCGTCGGTCTGTACTACAAACGGCCGTGTGAAGTTGGCTGCCTGTAGCACGGGCGGGCTGGACAGGGCGTCCTTTAGGGCCCAGAAAGCTGCCTCGCAGTCCACTGTCCAATCGACTGCAGAGGGCAGCTTCTTCTTGGTGAGGTCCGTCAGGGGCTTCGCCAGGCTACTATAGCGTGGAACAAACCTATAGTACTCGGCGGTCCCCAAGAAGGACATCACCTGCTTCTTGGTCCTGGGGGTGGGCCAGGATGCGATGGCCTCCACTTTCTCAGGCTCGGGCTTCAGAGTTCTCCCGCCTACCCGGTGACCCAGGTACTGGACCTCGCTCATAGCCAGCTGACACTTTCCCGGCTTGATGGTCAAACCTGCCTGGTGGATCCGCCTGAGCACCTGTGCTAGATGCTCTAGGTGGTCCTCCCAGGTGGGACTGAAGACGGCAATGTCATCCAGGTACGCGGCCGTGTACCCTTCAAGTCCCTTGAGCAGGGTGTTGACCATCCGCTGGAAAGTGGCAGGGGCATTCCTCATCCCGAATGGCATCACCGTGAACTTGTACAGTCCAAATGGGGTAATAAAGGCAGAGCGTTCCCTGGCCTTGCAAGTCAGGGGGATCTGCCAATATCCCCGACTCAGATCCATGATGGTCAGGTACTGAGCCCCGGCCAACTGATCGAGCAGGTCATCGATGCATGGCATTGGGTACGCATCAGCGACTGTGACAGCATTGAGCGCCCTGTAGTCCACGCAGAACCGAGTGGTTCGCTCCTTCTTAGGGACGAGGACTACAGGCGAGGCCCAAGCGCTGTATGATGCCTGGATCACCCCCAGCTTCAGAATCTCTTTAATCTCCTGGCGCATGTGTTGCTGCACCTCCAGGGAGACCCGATATGCTGAACGCCGGATCGGGGGATGATCCCCAGTGTCCACGTGATGGACGGCCAAGTCAGTCCTTCTGGGCTGGTTGGTAAATAACCGTCGGAAGGGGGTAGGGTGGCCCACAGCTGGGACCGTTGGTCCTCCAAAAGCTGGTGGCCAACCTCCACATCCTCAATGGATCCACCTGCCCTAACCTGGGCTAGCATATCCAAGAGGGTTTCCGCCTCTCCCTCCTCGGGCAGGTTGCACACTGGGAGCGCACATGCCTCCCGCTCATGATGGGCCCTCATCATGTTCACATTTCCGCCTTCCACGGGCAGGGTCCAGGGTGACCAGGTACGTTACAGGGTTGAGCTGCTGGTACACGCGGTATGGGCCTTCTCAGGCGGCCTGAAGCTTGTCCTGTGGTACGGGGACCAGTACCCACACATTTTGACCCACTTATTAGGTCCTCTCAGAAGCGTTCTGGTTGTACCAACGCTTCTGATCAGCCTGGGCTTGAGCCATATTGTCGTGCACCAGCTCCGTCAAGGCCTGCATTTTGTCCCGGAAGCGCATGACATACTCGATAACCGACACTCCAGGGGTGGCCACATCACCTTCCCAAACCTTTCACCAGAGCCAGGGGGCCCCGTACACGTCGCCCGTACAGGAGCTCAAAAGGTGAGAACCCTGTTGAGGCCTGTGGAACCTCCCGGAAAGCAAATAATAGGTGTGGGAGATACCGCTCCCAGTCACGTCTGTGGGAGTCGACCAACATCTTAAGCATCTGCTTTAAGGTGCCATTGAACTGCTCGCACAGGCCATTAGTCTGTGGATGGTACGGGCTGGCCACCAGATATTGCACCTGGACTTGCTTACAGAGGGCCTCCATCAGCTGTGATATGAATTGGGTCCCCCGGTCAGTGAGCATTTCCTGGGGAAAACCCACTCAGGAGAAAATCTCCAGCAATGTGGTGGCCACCTTGTCAGCCCGAATAGACAAGGCCACCGCTTCAGGGTACCGGGTGGCATAGTCGACTACCGTCAGTATGATGCGTTTCCCGGAGCTGCTGGGGATGGCCAGCGGGCCGACCAGATCCACAGCCACCCTCCTGAAAGGCTCATCGATGATGGGCAAAGATACCAGTGGGGCTTAGGGGTGTGGCCCCGCCTTCCCCACTCTGACAGATTTCACACCGATGGCAGTAGGCAGCCACATCGGCCCCGATTTTTGGCCAGTAGAAATGCTGGTTTAACCTGGCCTTGGTCTTAGCGATCCCTAGGTGTCCGGCTATCGGAATCTCATGTGCAATCCGCAACAAATCCATCCGGAACGGATAGGGTACCACCAACTGTCGGTCCCTGTGGCACGCCTCCGGTGAACCCTGCTGGACCGTGACCCGGTAAAGCATCCTTGGTTCCAGACCACTCTCTCCGGGTCCGAGTCCGAGGGAGGCTGTGTCGCCTGCTCCTTAGGAGCTTTCAGGCTGTCGTCAGCTTCTAACGCTGCCTGAAATCCCTGACTAGATGTGGCCAGAATCGACGAGACTGTCACATCTTCGGTCAGTACCCCGGGACCTGTGTCCTGGCCTCCGCCTGATTCAGCTGCCACTTGGTCAGAAGGGGAAGAGCTATCGGACCTCCAGGAGGCCCCTTGGATTCCAGCTCTCCCACTGCGGGTGACAGCGGCCACAGCCGCTGCGACCGTGGGTCGTGCCTGCTCCTCCTCCGTTCCTGACCAAGTCGCCGGTTCAGGCAGACCTAGCTGGCTTCCTGACACCCCGGTTGTGGGGGAACCCTGCACCGAGATCTTACCTGGGAGCACTTCCTGCTCCTGGACCGGCCCCAATCTCACCTGCCTGTTCCCCCACTGCGGCAACAGAACCTCGCTGGGAAATCTCTAGAGAACCCGCATTTGCTGTGGTAGCCCCCACCCCACACACTGGTTTTCCCCCTGCAGCACCCTGCTCTCTGCTTATCCCTACAGAGGGCAACAGATCCCAGCTCACTGGCTGATCACTTGTAGAGGCATTGTCACACCCCTCTCCAACCCCCTCCCCTGTCACAGCTGCTGCTGTGTATGTGTCTATGGTGTCTGTGCAAGCAGAAAAATCGGAGTTCACTCCCTCCTCCCTTACATCATTCATAGATAACACTAACATTGTTAGGAGGCATGTCAGTACTAGCTGAAGGTTCAGCCCTTGGGGGGGGGCAAACTGGGAGGTTATCTGCCCCAAATCTGTCCCAAGTAACACTTTTGCGGGGATCCGATCAGTTACCCCCACCTCCCTCACCCCTCGTCCTGCGCCCCAGTCCAAATAACGGCTGGCGACGGACAGCGCCGGGTCAATGCCTCCAATCCCTGAGACAGCGAGGGTTTTTCCGGGTACCAAGTCTTGGGGGGACACAATCTCAGGCCGTTCCAGAGTCACCTCAGTGGCGCAGTCTCGCAGTCCCATGGTCACAGATCGGCCGACTGTGACAGGTTGGAAGTTGTCCAGGGACCTACCACCTACCCCACCCACACACATCACCGTGGGCGGTTTTTGGGACGGGGCCGGGACCTTGGGGCGCTGAGGGCACATGGCCTTGAAGTATCCGGGTTGGTTGCACTGGTGGCACCACCTTGGTTCTGCCACGGGCCTGGAGAGGAGTTGAGGGGGACACCCCCTGCAGTCTAGGGGAAGGTGGGGCAGTCACAGAATTCATCTTACCCCCCTCTCCAGGTGCTGCTGGTGGCCGCTCTCCTGGCCTCAGGGGCCCAATTGTTGGTGTAGTCATCGGCCAGGGCAGCTGTTGCCGTGGACCCCTTTGGCTTCTGGTCTCGGATGAACTGGCGGAGATCCTCAGGGCAGTTCCACAAGAGTTGCTCCGTGCTGAACAAGTCCAGAATCTCCGGTCCGGTGGTAAGCTGCAGGCCTTGGGTCCAGTGGTCGGCAGCTCTGGCAAGTGCCCGCCGGTGGTCAGCGCAGGAGTTCTTTGGTCCCTTCTGTAGGCTCCGAAACTTCTTGTTTTAGGACTCCGGAGTGAGGTTGTACTGTTGGATCAGGGCCCGCTTGATGGTGTCATAGCCCTGATCTGCCTCAGCCGGCAAGTCCCCAAGGATTTCCAGGGCCTTACCCCTTAAATGGGGGGTCAGGTATTTGGCCCACTGGTCCTTGTCCAGATGGAGCTGCCGGCAAGTCCGTTCAAAGGCAGTCAGAAGAGTCAAAGCCTCCATCCTTCTCCAGCACTGGGAAGTCCTCAATGCGGACCTTTGGAAGCTTGGTATCTTGATTGTCACGGGTGGATGATGAGTGCTGGAGCTGAGCTAGCTGCAGCTGGTGGTCATGCTCTGCAGGTTGTTTTCGCTCCGCAGCCTCACGTTCTGCCCTGCGCTCTGCCATGAGGTCCTTGTAGCCCTCCCGGTCTCCAGCCTGGAGTAGGGACATAGCCATTTGTAGAAGGCTATCCGAGCCTGCCAGGCTCAGTGGATTGGCACGCAGTGATCTGCGGCACGCTGCAGAGCCAGGTGATTCACTGTCCACTGCAGAGTGGAGGACTGGCATCTGGCTCATTGAGGAGCCTTGGGCGAGCTCCTCCTCATCTTGTCCATGAGTGCCAGGTTGTGCGATGTCCTCTGCAGAGCTGTTCTCTGGCGTCAGGCTCTTGGAGGGCTCGTGGACAACCTCCTCATCGCGGTCCACAACACCGTCCTCCATCTCCTCACCTCTGACCAGAGCATCGGCCAGTTCTTTAGCTTTGCGGCCCCTGGTGCTCTCTGCCATTCTTGCAGACTTTGGTCACTGACACAGAACTGACACCTGATGCACCCACACACCTTACAGTATCTGCACTCTGACACTCTAGTGTTGTGATGGTCTGAAGACCCCAGCAGCCACAGCTGCTGCTGGCAGTCTTTAGTGTCTAGGAGTATGGAACACACACACACACACACACACACACACACACACACACACACACACACACACACACACACTCACACTGTCGATCCCACCGCTTGCCACCAATATGTCATGAACAGCCGGGGGAGTCGCTCAGAAATCCCCCGTGCTGGCCACCAGTATGTCTCGATCGGGGGATAACAAGCAGGAGTCACACCCCTCCTTTATACCTCCCAACCGACAGAGCACGTGACGCGCTCTCTAGCGCCCCTCTTATAGTCAGGCCAATTATGGAATTGCCCGACAATAAGCAAGGAGGCCGCTATTCTACTTATGCCGATTTGATTGAAGGGTTCCCGGTGAGAGCAGGGTATATATTCCTCTGACCTCCGGATGGAATATATAAAAACCTCCTCTCCTCACTGGCCGCCCCACAATGATCCTTGGCACAAACTCGCTGCCACCAACAGATATAAGGTAACTATTAACCGAACACAGGTGTGGGATTCAAGATCGAGGTAACAGAACAGCCCAAGATTAAATAATTAATTTAATCTAAGCCACTCTAGAAACTACAATATATACAATAGGGAATCTACAGAAAATAGTTAGGTCAGAGTACAGTTACAGATAAAGCATGGTTTACAAACAGGCATACAGTTCAAGCAGTTACTTTGTGCGTCTGGCCACAGGGGGGCGCCGTAGACCAGTTTTCCAGGAACTCCCTTACAGGTCTTTCCCGACCAGGCCCCCGAGCAAAGAACAAGCCCAAATGTCCAAACTGGGGATATCAACCTGATCAGATCCCTGTCCCCTCCTACCTTTGTGACCTCACAGGGAAGCACTGCCACTCCCCCTTTGGGTCAGAGTAATATTCCCAAGGGATTTATTAATCATCACTTTCCCTGGGAATGTCGTAGGTGGACGCCAATGCTCTCATTTTGACAGTTATGAATTTAGCTGAAAAACGAGAGGACTCATGCCTTGTCTGCTAGTTCCCCACTGGCCGATATCACGCCTGGGGTACTTCCCAAGGTCCCATTTCCCTACAAAATATGGGCTAGCACCGTCTGCTTGCAGGGAAGTCCTTTTTATGCGTGCCATATTTATATGAAATATGGCTCACGAGATATTAACCATATTTTACCGGAGTCTTTCGGTCTGGTGGCTTCCAAAGCCTGGTAATAGCAGCTCCTGTTAAAGGGTCACGGCAGGGGGTTATCCTGTGTCCATTGTTCACAGCTCATCTAATCTCCATATAACAGGAGATAGCATTTTGATGTGACACCTTCCCAGATGTTGGACATCTGAGAAGGGAGGCGGGCGCTCCCACGGAGTGATGAGAGCGATTTATGACTGGACATCATAATTCCTCTTCATATCCCAGGATATTCCTCAGTCCTCCTTCACACAAGTCCTTCAACTGTTGTATATACCAACACAAACTTCAAAGTGTAAGCATAATGGATGATGCATCACTTCACTGTGCACACTCCTTATCCATACACGCCTCCTGCCTTTCTTAGTTTGAATAGAGGTTTACTGACGTGAACAGAGTGTATAGGAAAACATAAAAAAACAGTTACACATAAAGCAGGTTTGATACAAAAAATACAGAAAACAAGGAAGACTAAAGTAGGTTTGACATAAATTGCACTCGCATAAGAACTAAGATTACACTATTTTTCTTCTAGCTCATCTATGCCTTAAAGATTATAATTATTTGTTACCAAAGCTACTAAACAAAGCAAAAATAAAATGCCTAAATAAGACAACCTTATATATTCAAACCTATAAACTAATAAACAAAACAACCTTATACGCACAATACTCGAACAAAGAAACAAAAAATGATCAAATGCCCAAATGTATGCAAAATAGGTTTATTGAAAAGACAAATATTGGGTGAAAAATACACATTAAGCAGATGATTAAAAAGAGAAAGCGGGACCCGTCTAATACATATGAGATAGGGAGGTGTAGTATTGATAAGACTCCAAGAAGTCACCACACTTATAAAATATGTCATACTGCAAAACCACCTCGATGTCGCTAACCCCCATCATTATAGTGGCATGGTTGCTCGCATACACATACTTGGGTTGTAACAAAAGCCCCTGAAAGGAGCCATACATAAGAAAAGAATCAAAGCAGAGAAACCACTTACATTGGAGGGTCAGGTGCTGGATGCGCAGTGTGAGGAGACAGGTCACGAAGTCCAAACACCGGACGCACGTTTTGGTAATAGAGATTACCTTAATCAGGGGGTCCTGTTTTTTTTAATAAACTGCTTTGTTTGTTTTTCACCAAATATTTTGTCTTTTCAATAAACTTTTCTATTTTGCTTACATATGGGTATTTGATGGTTTGTTTTTCTGTTTCTTTGCTTGATTTCTTCTTGAGCGATTTTTGCCCGTTTATGTCCTGACCCACACTTGTTGCAATTTGTGACATATACGTTTATATTCACATATAAAGGTATAATCCATCAGTGATTATGTTCTGATATGTATCGCAATCATGTGTGGGTCTTTTTTGCTTCTTGTAAATACACACAATACTGTATAGATCAAATAAAAACTATGGGCCTGTTATCTCAATTCAAGGCCATAGTTGTATTCAATATCTCTTCCCTGTTTGGCACACGGCCATCTTGTTGCACATGTGGGGCCACACATGAGAAAAACACACCTTTCTGCCTATTCTGATATTTTACATGTCTACTCTCCCTCACAATATTGCTGGACTTACAGTTCCTGGCAATATGTCCAAAAAGATATTTACAACACTGAACAAAGCCATGTTTCTTCTCTACTTTGATCCCTGACCATTTACAATACCTGGCAATGTGACCCAATCTTACAAGCATAACATCGAACACATGCCATGCTAGCTTTTTGGGCCTGGTTTGTTTTCTTTAGACAAGAAGGCTGGCAATATGCTTGAAAAATCATTGATATTCTGCATATAGTTCTTTTTAGGACTAGTTGCATGTTCGACGTTCAGCTGATCAATTGTCTCGTTCTTTTCTTTGACCTCGGCATTTAAACTGAGTCAGCTGTTTCTCAATATCAGAATGTTTTTCCATCTCCAGCAGCTGAGACTCAAGTATGACTCCACCCTCTCGTGATTCTGATTCCAAGGTGTGGATGTGTTTCATGTTTTCCACACAACACTGGGGATGGAAGGTAACTCTCTGAAGTGTTTCCAAGTGATCTGACTTTTAAATGCTCTCAAATGTAGACACTAATTGCTAATGCTAGCATTACTAAGCGTTTTTTTTTCTTTTTTCTTTTTCTGTAAAACCCTTCTACTTATGCATAACTTATCATGGGTGTATGCCTGGTCCAGTAGAGCAGACCAGAGCATCTCTGTGGACTTGTACGTGTTGGGAATTACAGGGCTAAATGTGCTGTTTTTACTTAGGTGTTTGTGGTGAAGTTCATACTCAATAGTTCGGCCATCTTGTTCAATGTCGTCGCTTCCTTTGTCCCTTTTTCTGCTGCTTGAAAGCAGGTCCATCACCGGATCGCCTTGTTTTCTGACCTACTGGACTCCTTCGATGACCCGAACCTTGATGGTCTTCGAATGACTGGATGATCTTCATTGTAGACCGTATGTGACGTGACGTGATTTTTCACTGTAGACTGTACGTGACGTGGTGATCTTCACTGTAGACCGTACGTGACGTGGTGATCTTCACTGTAGACCATATGTGATGTGGTGATCTTCATTGTAGACCATACGTGACGTGGTGATCTTCTTCACCGTAGACCGTACGTGGCAAAGAACGTGCAAAGAAAAACTTCTAAAAATTTGACAACCAAAAGATTAGGTTCTCTGTTTAATTTTGTTTTGTGTATAACTCAAGCTGAATATCTTCGTCACCTGTCTGGGCTACTAGAGGCACAGATCAATATAGCGCTACTCCACATATATATTTGTTGCACGTTCCTCCGGCCTGGTCAGTACGCAGAGGGCGACTGCTCGATTTCAACTGAGCAAAACACGAAAAAAAAATGAACAATGGGGCTGACTCGCCATAACTGTTACAGGGCTAGTGCCAATATTGTCGCCAATAATCAGGCTTGCTAATAATGTAATATGGACTAACACCTGATATCATTTTCAGATTTGACTAGCAATAATATGATGCAATGTATAAATGCTTAATGCTATCTATTCCTTTGCTATTAGACCTATAGATGTGTGGAGCCATAGATATTACTAAGGTTTAAGCAAAATAGTATAAAGTTTATTAAACATTAATCAAGATGGATAAATACAAAACTATACAATAAAGTGCATAGTGCAGGACTCAGAATAGTATCTAAAGTGCCAGAGTATTAAAGTACATAGGGAGAGTGAGTTAACTACACCAGATTGTATGCACAGACATTATTAATCCAGCGGGGATAACAAAGTTCCCATGAACATAGAGCACAAGTGTAGTCATAAAATACACTCACCCATAACAACCAAATGGACTACTGGCACCGGCAACCCCTACGCACGTTTCGCGTGGGCTTTTTCTGGGGTCTCACTAAGCTATGTCCTGAGGATCCTATATACCATCATATCATGGCATCCACAGCTGGCCCTTTAATTAGTAACTCATGCACAGTGCTGTCTCCTTGATCAGGTGCAGGGTGCTACAGCAGTCGGAGCCATCAGTGAGGGAATTCCCTCATTACATGAATGTAACTCGGCGCTCCGTATACTGAGAGTATCAGCACCGCCCACCTGTCTGGACCCACTGCGCATGTATAGTGCCCCACAGGGTAGGTGTTTTGGACCTACTCGTAGCTGGGTTGGGGGTGCAGGTCCTCTGTGTCACTGGGTGGCTTGGCCCGCTTCCGTTGCCCCGAGACGTACAGGAAAGGAAAGATGGCGTTGGATGGGAGGCAGGAGTGGAGGATGAGGGTGGTAGTCTGAGGTGGAGGATGGGTAGGAAAGTCTATATGGATGATCGTGACGCCATCTGTGGTACGCGGTCATGTATGCGTCCGCCGCTGCAGGGTCTCTCGCCGGGGCAGATGTTGGATTACAGCTGGGATGGTGTCGCTCCCCACAGGCAGAGCATGATTACCCCAGGGAGGATGATGGAGGATGGGGGTGGTTGTAGTCCCCATTGGCGCCGCAGCGCTGGATGTCGGTAATGAGAGGCTAAGACAGGGGGCTGCGGTTCCAGGTGTTTGTTATTCAAGTCTTTCAGTCGCTGCCCAGGGTACTGTTCTCTACTACGATAGGCTCCAGCAAATCCCGGATCCGTGAAAGGTCAAGTCCGGTGTGTCAGCCTGTGAGCCCTCTCCTCCTTCGATGCGCTAAGTATCGGACCCCCGAGTCATGAAGCACTTGAGGGTCACAGTGTCAGTAAAGTGTTCCATTCTGTATTCTGATAGCGCGGTTCTGTTATGGGGCTGGTCCTCAAACCTGGATCCTATATGCGAATTGCTGTGGACTCGTGGGACGGGTCCGCTGACTGTTCTAGGCGTTCCCCGTGAGAGAATATAGTGTCTCTACCCTAGGATTCTGTATCCCGACAGCGCCAGTCCTGTGAAAACAGCTTCCCTGTTCCTCCAGCAAGTGAGTTGAACCCTTGGCCTACAGAGCTGCCCGTGGCTTGTCTGCCCTGCTCTGTGTCTGAAGCTGTTCTCTCTGTGGTCGTTGTGTTGTGTTCTGAGCTGTTGCCCACAGCCACTGCCTCCGGCTGGTTCACTATCCTCACTAAGTCAACCTGCTCTTCTCACTGTGTGCTCCTGACTTCCCCTGGTGGTTGATTACCCCTGACCCTGAGTCCCCAGTCCAGTGGATCCGGGGAGCCCCTGGTGCGGTGGCGTCCTGTAAACTCACCGCTGTAGTGACCCCATACTGTGATGTGACCCTGGCCCAGTCCCCATTGGGGAGGGCAAACCACTGTGACTGTATGTGGTGTAAGTGGAAACCAGCACTGATCTGATCTTCTCAGAACCAGATAGAAGTACTACACCCTAAAGGGGATGCAGGACCCTCTGGTGCCTGAAGCCTCAGGGGTGCCTCCATGCTGGAGACCAAAACACATGCTGCAGATGAAAGACTCCATATTACCAAGGACCACGAAGACAACTAGATACCATCACAACTCTCAAAGTAAGGTAAATATCAGCCAAGTGGCTACCTCTGATTATGTACAGTCTCTTCAGAAGCTCCGGGGTAATCCAACCAATAGTCACAGGCAGGTGTGCAAACCCAGCAAAACGTCACAGTAAAAACATCATGTGCACAAATACAGGCACTTTATAGAAAACCTATTCAGAAAGATACATTTTTAAGTACATAAAAAGAAAGCCTTCCTCGAGACCGCATCAGATATAAAAAATAAGCATTCATTATGCATATGATAGAGGATCATGCATGGCCATAGGAGTGCAGAGAGGAGAGGAAAAAGGTATCAAAATATCCAATTGGTCATCCATGATCCCCTCAAGCACATACAAACTCCAAAAATCTTTGTGTGTGTGCATCTCTAGCTCTCCTTTGGTGCGGTATATATGGTGATGTTCCTATGTAATCTCCCCTTATTCATGAGTGTAGACTGTTAGCTCCAGCCCGTATGACCGTTCACAAATCACCAGCAGATGGTGGTGGAGATGGTCACCACATGGATAACATCACCACGGCTGTTGCCATGCTCCAAAGATATTAGGCCTCCTAGGAATGTAGTGGCGATTTACCAATATATCAGAAGTTCTTTCCACGGCGGGCAGTCATCAATGGGGACTCAGAAATGTGGTTTATCAGGTTGTATTTAAAATAGACCAGTGGCAAGGTAGAATATCTCGCATGCTTCACCATTGGGGATTTTACGTGGATATGAATCTTGTCGTGGATTCCTGTTGAACCATTATGTCAGGGTTCAATAGTCGAGGCATTCGCTTGGCCCAATTATAACCCCTTTTATAATCTATCTCCTATATCCTTTGTCAATAAAACGACTTGTGAGATCTTTAGATTTTCAAATGCCATGTCTATGGAACAAATCCGGCACATTATTAAAAATTGTCCCATAGGGACCGCACGAATGGTGGCGATGTATGTGCTGATGATGCATGTAGAAGTGTGTTGGTAGAAGTCACCTTTCAATATACCTCAGTCAAAATGGTGCCATCATGGACAAAGATTTTAAGATCCAGGAAATCAATTTGTTCAGTGCTATATTTAAAGGTCAGTTTGATGTTATTGTTGTTCTTGTTCAACTAAGACCTGAAACTTTGCAGCTTAAGAACAGACCCCTGCCATATTTATTAACAGGTCATCTATATACCTGAACCATCCGGATACAAGGGAAGCGGCTTGTGCACCCTCCTGGAAGATCTTACCCAGTATCCAAGAAATACATTTGCATACGAGGGCGTACAGGCCACCCCCATCGCGGTCCCCTGCTCCTGTAGGTAGAACCAATCCTTAAAGGTGAAAAAGTTGTGGGTCAATATATACTGCAATAGTTCAAACACCAGATCTCCCAGATCACCATCAATGTTTGTTTTTCAAAAAGAAGTCAACTGCCCCTAGGCCATCCCTATGACTGGAACAGTTTTACAATTATTCCACATCAGTAGTCCCCAATAGCATATGTGACTCCAAATGTAGACCATCGATCCACCTACGATGTTAGTAGTGTTCCTGACATAGGAAGGAAGTGTTTCAACCATAGGTCTCAAATAGTATTAAATAAATCTACATATCGGGTCACAGTGCCTTCCTATGCCAGAGAAATTAGGACGTCTTGGATTGAACCAGTCCTTGTGCACTTTCGGCAATAAATAAAAGGTGGTAATTGTAGGGTATTTGGTCAGTAAAACATCAAAAATTTTCTTAGGAATAATTCCTTTGTAAAGTGCATTTTCAAGGATCAGTCTGAGTTCATCATAAGGAGCCATTGGATTAGATGGGAGTAGGGAGTATGTGTCCTGGCGGAGCTGTCTAAAGACCTTTCTCATACATAGTAACATACAGTACATAGTACCATAGTTTTTAAGGCTGAAGGAAGACCTTATGTCCCTCTAATTCAGAATATTTTTATTGCCGCTGTTCTCCAGTGTTGAACCTGTGGAAGGCAAAAACCCACAGAGTAGAAGCAAATTTTCTTTATAGGGAAAAAATGTCCCGACTCCTAAGCTGGGTCACCTATCTACCTGTAATATTATGCTATTCATAACCTTCTATACTGTTGCTATCAAGAAAAGCGTCCATTCCTCTTACATTCATTCAGTGAGTTGGCCATCACCACTTCCTCAGGAAGAGCGTTTGCGCCTCACTGCTATTACCGTGAAGAACCCTCTTCTATGCTGATGTACAAATTTTCTTTCCTCCAATCGAAGAGAATGCCCCTTGTTCTTGTCACAGTCCTTGGTAGAAACAGATCATGGGAGAGATCTCTGTATGGCCCTCTGATATAATTGTACATATTTATTAGGTCTCCCCTAAGTTTTCTCTTTTCTAGAGTAAATAGACCTAATTTTGATCTTTCTGGGTATTGTAGTGCACCCATTCCATTTATTATTTTTAGTTGTCCGCCTCTGAACCCTTTCTAGCGCAGTAATGTCTTTCCTGAGCACCAGTGCCCAAAATTACACACAATCCTCCTAGTGTGGTCTGACGAGTGATTTGTACAGAGGGAGAATGATGTTTTCTTCTCGTGCCCCCAGACCTCTTCTAATGCATCCATCACCCTATTTGCTTTGGTGGCTGTTGCCTGACACTGGGCACTCCTCCAATTTAGCTTCTTATTGACTAAGATGCCTAAGTTTTTCCATGTCTGATTTCCCCAGCAGTTTCCCATTTAGTAAGTAATCGTGTCACCTGCTTCTCCTCCCCATGTGCAGAACCTTACACTTATCGGTGTTACACCTCAGCTGCCATTTTTCAGCCCAATTCTCCAATTTACTCAAATCCATCTGTAGATGTAAACTGTCCTTCCTTGTGGTAACTAGCTTACATAGTTTTGTATCATCTGCAAATACTGATATTTTACTTTGAAGGAAGATATTCCAGCAACTTGAGTCCAAACAGGAAATTCTTTAAAACGTTGATTCTTTATTATTTACATATTAAAAAGTCCATGTTGGGGTGAAACAGACCCATGGAAGAGAGGACGTGTTTCAAACACTTGGTTCTTAGTTAATCTCTAAAGCATGTGTTCACAGGACTTGTTTAAAAAGGAGGGAGTAAAGACCCAAACATGTGTTTAATCAAATGGAAAGAGCTTTTCACTAAAGCATTAACCCTGTGAGGGGAACATTTTTTTTTATGCAGGTATTCACACACGGTAACATAGGAGTGAACGTCAAAAAGAATAACCGCATTAGTAAGCAAACAGTATTTCATTTCTTTTGTTTAAGTCTGTGGGAGTTCTGGTACCCATTAGAAAAATCCACTTAATTTCCCTCTGAAAAAGAATATCCTTTAAATTTCCTCCTCTCTTAGGAAGTTTTTACTTTCTCAATAGCACAAACTTTCATGCCATCAAAACTGCCGGCATGTATATCCCGAAAGAGCTGGGAGGCGCAAGACAACTTCCTCGATGTAACATTATTCACATCATAGATGTGTTCGGATATTCTTTTTCTTAGGGAACATGAAGTGCGGCCAATATACTGCAGTTCACACATCGTGCAAGAAATCAAATAAACCACATGGTCTGAACCACAGTTAATCATAGAAGTAATTTGGTACGTTTTTTATCAGCATATGAAGAAAAATTTTTTACATTCAACATATAATGACAAAGTCCACATTTGTTGTGTCCACACTTGTATGATCCTGTGGTAGGTTAACCAATTACGGGCAGTTTTTACATCAATAGAATCGCACCTGCTAGTGTGATCACTTGGTGATAGGATGGAACTTAAAGTCGTGTTTCTCTTGGAAACAAACTTCACCCCATCCCTTAATATATGATGTAAGGTGTTGTCTGTAGACAAAATTGGAAGATATTTCTTAACAATTCTGATCACATCATAGTAGTTGCTGCTGTATTTTGTGGAAAACTACCGGTAATTTGTTCTGAAAGTTACCTTTTTATTTTTATCCTTATTGTTCATTTCAAGATATTGGGATCTGTTTTTAATATTCGCTTTGATTTTTGCCCTCTGAAGATTTTGAAAATTATACCTCTGGCCAAGAACCTCCTATCAATACTACTCTGCCTCAAAACTTTCCTGACTGCTGCAGCACCTCTTTGCACGTATATATTCACCTGTGGGGATATTCTCCACCACATGCCTGGGGTGACAACTTTTTAGCATGTAGTAGAGAATTGCCTGATATGGGTTTACGATATAAACTAGTCAATTTTGCCACTATCAATATTTCCATGGAGTGACATATCCAAAAAATTTATTTTCGTTTGATCATGAAAAAAAGTGAATACTAAGTTGTGGGCATTGTTATTAATATAGGAAATAAATTCCTCTACCTTCTGTTCTGGATTTTGCCACACAATTAGTATATCATCCATGTACCTAAGGTATATGATGATATTAGATTAAAAAGGGTTATTTTGACTGAAGATGAATTGCTCCTCCCACCAGAACATAAAGACCCCAGCTAATGAGGGGGAGAAGCGAGCGCCCATAGAGCAACCCCGCATATTTTCTGTCTAGGAAGGTGAAAAAATTTATTTTTCAATAGGAAAAAAGTGACTTCTAATCAAAAAATTCTGCAGATCGTCAGAATAATTCGAGTATTTTTTAAGTTGGTCTTTTAGGGCCAGAATCGCAAGGGAATGAGGGATGGACGTATACAGAGTCTGTACGTCGCACGTGAGCCAGCTGTAATGACTTTGCCACTGAATATTAGTAACAATGTTCAGTACATGTTTACTGTCTAGAACATAACCTGGAGAGATTTTGGGGAGAAACTGCAAATGATTATCTAGCCACTCTGACAGGTGTTCTGTGACAGAATCGATGGCTGACACGATTGGCCTAAACGTTGGTGGAAACAGATTTTTGTGAGACTTGGGGAGAGCATGCAACAATGGAGTGAGAGAGAATGGTGGATTAAGGAACTCCCCCTGGTTTTTATCTATAACACCTAAATGCAATCCCTCTTCCACCAATCTCTCTAATGATTTTTTTTATATCTGCAGAAGGATCAAAATCGATCCTCATGTAAGTGTCACTGTCATTGAGCATGTTTAAAACCTCTCTTTCATAGAGGCCCACATCCAAAGCAACCACTGCTCCCCCCTTATCAGCATTCTTTATGATGATATTAGGATTATTGAGCAAGGAGAGAACAGCAAGTTTCTTTTTTTTAATTGTGGAAGGCAAAAACCCACAGAGTAGCAACAAATTTTCTTTTATAGGGAAAAAATTTCCCGACTCCTAAGCTGGGTCACCTATCTACCTGTAATATTATGCTATTCATAACCTTCTATACTGTTTCGATCAAGAAAAGCATCCATTCCTCTTACATTCATTCAGTGAGTTGCCAATCCCCACTTCCTCAGGAAGAGTTCCTGAGCCTCACTGCTCTTACCGTGAAGAACCCTCTTCTATGCTGGTGTAGAAATTTTCTTTCCTCCAATCGAAGAGAATGCCCCCTTGTTCTTGTCAGTCCTTGGTAGAAACAGATCATGGGAGAAATCTCTGTATGGCCCTCTGATATAATTGTACATATTTATTAGGTCGCCCCTAAGTCTTCTCTTTTCTAGAGTAAATAGACCTAATTTTGATAATCTTTCTGGGTATTGTAGTGCACCCACTCCATTTTATTTTAGTTGCCCGCCTCTGAACACTTTCTAGCTCAGTAATGTCTTTCTTGAGCCACAGTGCCCAAAATTGCACTCGATACTCCAAGTGTGGTCTGATGAGTGATTTGTACAGTGGGAGAATGATGTTTTCATCTCGTGCCCCCAGACCTCTTCTAATGCATCCCATCACCCTATTTGCTTTGGTAAGCCATCCACCAGATCATTAATAAATATATTAAATAGTAGAGGGCCCAATACAGACCCCTGTGGCACCCCACTAGTAACCCTGGCCCAATCTGAGAAAGCACCATTAATAACCACTCTTTGTTTTCTATCACTAAGCAGCTACCTACCCATCTACACACATTGACCCCGAGCCCAGGCTTTCTCATTTTACTTACCTATCTTTTATGTGGGACAGAAGTCGAGATAAATGACGTCCAATGATTCTCCTCGGTCCATGTGAGAGCTTACATCCTCGTAGAAGCTGATCAGGTTAGTTTGCCAGGAGCGATCCAGGGTATTGATGTAGTACCACCATCAATGAGCAGAGGAGATTGGGATAGGAATATACGGAGACAGGAAACAAAGTGGATATTTTGGCTGAAAACTGTAAAACCCTTGGGCCTGAATGAAACCCTCTCCTTTGCACCCTTTGTGTAGTCTCGAGGTAGATTCTGTTAGGAGGGATATTCGACGGCCGAGTGGGGGCACCATTCACCGTCCTTTTAGGGTGCCGACCCCCACATGATAGGTAGGGTAACTTTTGAGTGCTAGGGGTTAGGATATAGGTTGGTGATGGTCTTTTTCGTTTCTAATCTGGGCCCTGTAGTATATCCATTTTGTTTCCTATAAGAGCACGTTCCCCTAAATAAAGTATAGGTAGTCTGACACAAACTGTGTTCAGTGATTCTGGTGGGATTTTTCTTTTGGTGGGACTCCCCCTTTCCTTTGTATGTATGCCTATTGCATGTCTATTGTTCCTGTTGGGAAAATGCACCTGCATATTCCCATCTGGATTATTGCTTATGTTTGCAGATTCCTGCACGTTGGCAATGCTTTCATGGGGCGATCCTTGGGGAATCTTCCCCCTGTTCATGTACATCAAATACCACTCTGCTGGGGTTTTTTTTTTTACCTGTATGTTGTGGCTATGATGTATATGGGAACGCTGTTACGATTCTGCGCTTGCGCAGAACGGTTCGTTCCATAATGCCCCTACATGACGTGTGCGCTTTAGCGGTGGGCGTGCCTGGAAGAGGGGCGCGTTATCGATGGGCGGATATGACGTCACACGCCATCGCGGCGGTTTCAAGGCAGTGAATGGTGGCACGGCTGTGCAGCATAAGGCGCGCCTGATGTCGGGATCACAGTGAGTATACTGCCTTTGGGGTTACTGTCCGCGGTTAACTTCCTTAGGCCGGAGTCACACTTGAGCGTATCTCGTGCGAGTCTCACATCGCATCACCTGGCACGGCCACACTCTCCTGACAGGAGTGGATCACATGCATGTATTTCTATGCAGCTGAGATGCTCCTGTCCGGAGAGCATCAGGCCGAACCGGGTGATGCGATGCGAGACTCGCACGAGATACGCGCAAGTGTGACTCCGGCCTTATATATTGGTGACTTAAGATGCTTTTTAATATTTTCAGCGGCATGTGTCGGTCCATGTTGGGACAGTAAATGTTCAGACACTGTATCGCTCTCCTGATGATGAGGAAACTCGTTGAGTGGAGCCCTGAAATGATGAATTTTTCAGCTGATATTGGATCCTGCAGCAATACCTGGAGGACCGGGGGTGGGTGGGGGTGGGGGGATCTACTAAATGTCTGTCTGACAGCGATTAAAAGGAACATTAGACCATATCTACAGGAGACTGGTGAGACGGTTCCTTTTTTTGATGACCTCTACTATCATCGCCACTTTTCAATAAGCAGTATATCATCATAGAGGTTATTGAACCGTATTATCATCGCTGCTTTCCTTAAGTGGTGTATTGTGGCCTTTAAAACCTATAGGGTATATACAGGGCATTACACCATTATACATGTGGCACGTGCTGTGCAATGGTTTTGTTTGTATGTTGTGAGATTTTAAATATCTATAAAGTTAATTTTTAGGCGTCTTTTTTTAGCTGGATACTTGGCTATATTCACATTTACCTGTATACCAGATCCAGTAGATGATAAATCCATGTTGATATAGAGTTAAACATTTATTAACATTGAGATATCCCATAATAGTGTCCCTTTAAAAACCCTTCAAACATTTTACCCACAACATCTGTTCAGCTTATCGGCCTATAGTTTCCAGGTGTACTTTTACACCCCTTTTTGAATATTGGTACCACATTTGCCGCCAATCCAGTGGAACAGACCCAGTTTCTATTGAGTCTTTAAATATAAGGAATAGAGGCCTGTCTATCACATTACTTAACTCCCTTAATACCCGAGGGTGAATGCCATCAGGGCCTGGTGATTGGTCAATGTTAATGTTACATAGTGTGTTCTGCACTTCTTCCTGGGTTAGGCAGGTCATGGGGCTTAATGGGGCGTTTACATGATCACTCTGCATTTCCCCGGATCATTCTTTTCCTGTGTGAATGTCGCGGGCGGAGGAGGTGCGCTGCGCTCACCCACTGCTCGGGTCCGGCTGCTGCTCGGTGGTGGCATGAGCGGTGGGCCGGATACCGGGGACTCGAACGGCGTTCCTCGCCTGTGAGTGAAAAGGGGGAATGATTATGGGGATTGGATATTGTCCGTGACGCCACCCACGGTTGTGGTGAGGCTGTGACACCACCGCTGCTCTGGAAGGGGATCCTGGGAGCGATGACAGGGAGCAGCTTGGATGTTGGTTCTCCCCTCCGTGGGTAGGGGGTTGGTTGTCCCGGGGCCCGGTGATGGGTAGGGATGGATGGCAGGCGGATTACCGGGCCTGGTGAGGTGCAGGGTCGCGGGGGCAGCGCTGTGCTGCACGGCAACTCCAGTCTGCTCAATTGCCACCTTCCTTCCTCTCACTTTCACCTCTCCAACTCAAGTGTCTGTTTTCCTGCCTCCAGGACTGTGAACTCCTCGGTGGGCGGAGACCAACCGCCTGGCTCCACCCCCTGGTGTGGACATCAGCCCCTGGAGGCAGGCAACAAGGGTTTTGTCTGACTTTGGTGTGCCTGACCAGGAGTGTGGGGTGTGTTGGTGTTGTTCTCTGTGGCCACTGGCTTGTCCAGGGCGCCACATGAACACAGTTGAGATAAAAGTATTTAAAAAATTTGCTTTTCCCACATCACTCTATGATTTTACTCTCCTTGTTTTTTAAAGGGCCGGCACAATCAATTTTAATAAATTTACTGTTTATATAAGTAAAAAAAAATAGTTTGGGATTTGTTTTGCTTTCCTTAGCAATGAGTCTGTTTCCACTTTTGCTAAATGTATTTGTTTTTTACACATTTTTATTTTTTTCTCTATCTTTTTAATGCTTCTTCGCTGTTTTCTTGTTTTAGCTTCTTAAATGCCTTATTTATTGCCCCTTTTACATCCTTATTTAGCCACATTGGTTTTCTCCTGTTCCTATTTCTGTATGGTATGGCTAACTCGCAGTTGGGCCAGAGGGGCGGTCCCTCTAGTTGGGCCAGAGGGGCGGTCCCTCTAGTTGGGCCAGAGGGGCGGTCCCTCTAGTTGGGCCAGAGGGGCGGTCCCTCTAGTTGGGCCAGAGGGGCGGTCCCTCTAGTTGGGCCAGAGGGGCGGTCCCTCTAGTTGGGCCAGAGGGGCGGTCCCTCTAGTTGGGCCAGAGGGGCGGTCCCTCTAGTTGGGCCAGAGGGGCGGTCCCTCTAGTTGGGCCAGAGGGGCGGTCCCTCTAGTTGGGCCAGAGGGGCGGTCCCTCTAGTTGGGCCAGAGGGGCGGTCCCTCTAGTTGGGCCAGAGGGGCGGTCCCTCTAGTTGGGCCAGAGGGGCGGTCCCTCTAGTTGGGCCAGAGGGGCGGTCCCTCTAGTTGGGCCAGAGGGGCGGTCCCTCTAGTTGGGCCAGAGGGGCGGTCCCTCTAGTTGGGCCAGAGGGGCGGTCCCTCTAGTTGGGCCAGAGGGGCGGTCCCTCTAGTTGGGCCAGAGGGGCGGTCCCTCTAGTTGGGCCAGAGGGGCGGTCCCTCTAGTTGGGCCAGAGGGGCGGTCCCTCTAGTTGGGCCAGAGGGGCGGTCCCTCTAGTTGGGCCAGAGGGGCGGTCCCTCTAGTTGGGCCAGAGGGGCGGTCCCTCTAGTTGGGCCAGAGGGGCGGTCCCTCTAGTTGGGCCAGAGGGGCGGTCCCTCTAGTTGGGCCAGAGGGGCGGTCCCTCTAGTTGGGCCAGAGGGGCGGTCCCTCTAGTTGGGCCAGGCACAAGTTGCGACAGATAATTATCCTTTTGGATATCTTCTCTTAGTCTGGGCTTTAAACTGGGCTTTATATATAGACAGACTCCACCCCATTTCCTTTTTTTACGATCCCTCCTAAACCACTCATATCCTTGCAGGTTAGCCGCCCAGTCATAGCTGTCATCTAACCATGTCTGTTATTCCTACAATGTCGTATTTTTTTCCTCATACATTACCAGTTCCAGGTCTTCAATCTTATTGGTCAGGCTTTCTGCATTGGGCAGCATGCAGGAAAGAAGTTTTGCTCCCCTTTTCTTAGCTTCCTTCTTAGTACCCTGTCTTGGGTCCTCTTTACGGCATCTAGTATCCTTGATTAGTTTGTCCTTCTGCTGCATGTTCTTGTCTGCTGTTTTTTCTCTAATCCCCTCTTTTAGTTTAAAGCCCTCCTGATGAGTGTGGCAAGTCTTCTGGTGAACGGGTTTCCCAGGTTTTGTGAGGTGTAACCCGTCTCTAGCGAGGAGTAAATTGTAGAAGTAATTCACTCCGTGGTCCAAGAATCCAAATCCTTGCTGCCTGCACCGCAGTCTTAGTCAGTTGTTCACCTCTAGTATCTTATGCCATCTTCTGATGCCATGACCATCGACTGGGAGGATTGATGAGAAAACAACCTGTACGTTCCGTTCCTTTATTTTCTTCCCCCTGAACTTCAAAGTTTTGACAGTTGGTAGATCGTTTCTTGCCGTGTTGTTTATGCCTACATGTGAAAGAGAAGAGGAGGGCGCTCCTGTGTGCAAATGTTTTAATTTTTATGATAAATCAGTTACAGTCACCTATGAGTGTTGTACTGCAGGTACAACACTGTCGATTAGCGCTGACAGGGGGATCTGGGTTACCCCGTTGGTTGCCATCATGGATCATATGGAGATGATCCCGCAGCAGCTTCTGATCCTGCCGCTGCTGATGCTTGGAGCTCGTGCAGCCCTCCTGTTCAGGTCGGCATCTGTGTTCCTGGACTAGGTAGGAGGAACCCTGTTCCCACCGGTTTCGGTGTCAGGCCAATCTGGTGTTACACGTCAGTGTAATTGAAAATCCTACTGCTGGAGCTGCGGCACCCCGTGGACTCCTGAAGGAGAAGTAAATTGTCAAGGAAAATTAAAGAAAATCAAAAAACCACCGTGGTTTGATTTTTTTTTTTTTTTTTCTTGACAATTTATGCCTACATGTATCAGTATAATAATAAATTCACAGCACTCAATTTGTAAATTTGCAAGAAGGTGAAAAATCATAGGTATATAATTTTGCTGTATTTTGATCATATATTTTGTATCTCTTCACCTAGCGACTTGACTAAGACCCAGGCGGGTCGAAACGTCGTTGGATGTTGCTTGATCACTTGTTTAAAATAAATGATTTTTCACCTTCTTGCAAATTTACAAATTGAGTGCAGTGAATTTATTATGACTTTAGGGCATCGCCCTCTTTTCACGTGCACCGCCATCCTCTTTAAATTGAGTGCAGACCATTGTTATATCATTACATGTATCAGTAGGAATGGGTAGTCGTCCTTGGATCTGAGGATAGTTGGTATTCTGTTGGCCATGTCCTTGATTTTTGCTCCTGGGAGGCAGCATACTTCTCGTGCGGTTATGTCCGGCCTGCAGATAGTTGCCTCCATGCCTCTTTGTAGTGAGTCGCCCATAACTACCACTCTTCTTTCTGGACGCACTGCTTGTTGCTCCTGAGTGCTTTTGAGTGCTTTTGTTTCCACTTTTGTTGAGTGTAACTTCTTTTGTTGATAGTGTCTTCTCTTGTAGACGGTATCATCCTGAGCTGTGCCATTTTCGTTCTCCAGCATGAGGGCTTCATATTGGTTGCTAAGCTGTATGGGTGGTGTCGACTACTTGATCCGCTGGCTTCTTTTGGTCACATGTGTCCACTTTTCTGCCTCTGTATGTGTCCTGAAGATTTTCTCACTTTCCGTATCCTGAATGGTTTCTTCTGCTTCGTCCAAGAAGTCCTCGTGTTCTTTTATCCGCTTCAACGTTGCTATTCTTTCTTCCAGACCCTGCAGCTTTTCCTCTAAGAGGGCAACAAGTTTGGACTTTTGACAGATGAAGTTGGCTTTTTCATGCGACAGATCCGTAAACGTGTAGCATGTGTTGCAAGTGACCTTGTACATTTTCTTGTCTTCCATATTGCTGATGCAGTGTATGATGGGTGTAAAAAACAGCTATATTTTGTGATGTCCTCAAACAAGAGACCCGGCAAGTCCCAGCAATCGATCAGCTCAAGGCGACTCTTCTCTTCCCAATTCTCTCCATTCCCAACTGGCCAGATGATCACATTTCCCCCCTTGTCAGCTGGTGTTATAATTACATTATCCTTGAAACAAGGAGGACGGGCACCACCCACTGGGATCTCCTGGTATACTGGACAAGGCAAGAATTCAAGGAGAAAGTAGTATACCAAAAAAAGGGATCACCAGACAATAGTATAAGCAAAATACAAAATCTTTATTTATAAAGCACAGAGCACATGAAAACACACCAGATGCATAAGTAGGACACACAAAATTTCTTTAAAAACACTAAAATACGTCGACTGATGTGAAAAACGAAGACAGAGCCCTCAAATAGTATGACAAGTGATAGATTATATGAAAACCCTCTGCGACAGAAGATAATGGATAACAGTACTTAATCAAGGTAGCAAAAAGAAGGCCATAAGACAATAGGCAGATAAATACAGATACAATAAATGGTGCCAAATTCGTAGGTGTATATACAATTTTAAGCTATTTGTAGTATAATAGCTACATACAGATTGGCAGAATGATGTTCACAACAGTTCCTTAGATAAAGAATAAATGCACTCTCGCCTAAATAGTCTATGGATATACAGATTGCCGCGTTTGTCCCATCGGTGTGAGATCACGGGGGAAACCACCCAGGTTGAGCTGTAGGTCAGTTGTGTTACGTTAAAGACACATTATCTTAACAGACTGGTATACAGTGATGGAAGTTGAAACACAAGGTACCAAAAAAGAGATCTATACTATGGCAATATTATATAAAACCCCTCAGAGCCACAGGTATAACCATACCGCTGAAATCAATAGTGTAGGTGGTATAATAGGGCAGGCTAGGTAGTACACGTCCTAATAGACTTTCAAGGGCTAGTAAAAACTAGTTTAGGCAGATATCGAAATGGTGCAGGAACTAGGGAACCATAATTCTGGTAGCACTAGAGGTATAAATGTTAAATAGACAATCTGGATTTTTTTCCTTTTCTTTCCCCAAGGGAAAGTGTGGAAGGTATCAATACAATTACACAGCCTAACGAGGATGCAGAGATACTAGTAAATAAGCAATTTAGGTTTCTTTCCCTTTTCTGGGAAAAGAGTATCAATGCAGTTACCTGGCCTAGTGAAATACGCAGAGAGGGAGGGCTCCGGCGTGGTTACCCCTAACCCACGCGTATCGCCACTTGAAAAAGTGGCTTCCTCAGGGCAAAGAAGGGGGGCGACGCAGAATCAAATGTGTGCCCTATTTATTTATTTGCAAATCGCTTACCTGTGAACAGGTGTGCAGCGTGGAGTGCGGTGCAGCATGGAGCGCGGTAGTAGTGATGGCGGCCGCCATCTTAGTTGAGTCACATGATTCAAGCATATCGCGATGCCCCCAATTTCTATTTGTAATGCGCATGCGCGAGAGAAAAATCAGCATCAAGTGTAGCCATCAGCGCGCATGCGTTACGATCATAGCGCTAAGAGCCATTCAGAGAAGAACACCCAGCCATGATTATAGAATTGACTACGCAAACGGCGCAACATAATGCAAAACAGAATTTCCAGCGCGCTTGTGCAATAGTCATCTGGGACTTATGGACGTGAGGGGAGGATAATAAATGCACATATTAGAGCGAAGGATTATGCTTGCGTAACAGGCATGTCACTATAAAAAAGTGGGGGAATATAAATTGAAAACTTCCATCAAAAGGCGGCTTGTGTTATAACATAAATGCAGACGCATTAAATCGCAATACATTATACCCATGCATGCGCAATATGGACGCGAGGATAATAGAACAAATGCACATATTAGGGTAAAAGGTTATGCTTGCGTAGCAAGCATGTCACTATGTAACAGTGAGGGAAGATAAATTGAAACCTTCCATCAAGAGGTGGCTTATGTTATAACTAGTGATGAGCGAGCATGCTTGTCACTACTCGGTACTCGCACGAGTATCGCTGTACTCGGGCTGCTCGGCGGGGACCGAGTAATCTCGCGATACTCGTGCTGTACTCGTGGTCTTCATTTCTGCATGTTGGCGCTCTTTTGAGAGCCAGCCCTCATGCAGGGATTGGCTGGCAGACCACTGCAATGCCACAGCCCTGTTAGTTGTGGAATTGCAGTGATTGGCCGGCCTGCACAGCGTGACCGAGCCTTTATATCGGCCGGCGCGCTGTGCTCTGCTCACAGCTATCCAGACTGTCAGTGCAGGGAGAGTGTCGCTGATTCAGGGAAAGCTTTGCGGCCCTTTATAGCTTTTTCAGTTGCAGGGCTGCAAACAGTGTGACCAAAAGTCCTTCTCAGGACTATTCTAGTTGTATACAGGCAGGCAGGGTATAGCCAGGTCGGAGTACAGTAGCAGAGTCCTTCTCAGGACTACTGTTGCTATATACAGGCAGGGTATAGCCAGGTCTGAATACAGGCTAGTGACCAGAAGAGTCCTTGTCAGGACTATTGTACCAGTATACAGGCAGGCAGGCAGGCAGGGTAGTGGTGACCGTATACCAGCCTTCATCATATCTGGGGCTGGTGTACACAGTGTAAAACAGTCCACATAGTGTCTGACTTGTCTGTAATTGTCGCTCCCCAAAAAAACCTGTTAGGTTCTTATTGCGTCCGTGTTTGGTTTTTAAAACCGCACGTGTGTGCCTGTTGGTGGCAGCGTACAGGTGCACTTGTGTGCAATTTCCAGAAACTTTAATATAACGCACAAGTAGTGAATATACACGTCAGCAGTGCACAGCATTGCAAAATGCGCAAGGGCATTGGCAAGGAACAAGGAAGTGGACGTGATGGTGGTGCAGGCAGAGGCCGAGGTCGTGGGCAAGCTCTAATTTCGCCACAACAAAGGGCCACATCTAGTCGCTCGCACGTCCTGTCCCAAATTCTTGGGGACCGCAGCAGTACACCGCTCTTGAACCAAGACCAGTGTCAACAGGTTGTTAGTTGGATAGCAGATAATGCTTCCAGTCAGATTGGCACCACCACAAACACTCTGTCTTCCACACGGTCAAGTGTCAGTAGCCGTGATACTGCACCGCACATTTCTGAATCTGATCCTCCTTCCTACCACCAGGCTGAGTACACGTCCTCCTCGGACATTAATGATCCCACACTTGGACACTCGGAAGAGCTGTTCACGTTTCCATTCACACATTCTGGCCTCTCGCCAGCTCATATTGAAGTGGGTCATGAGGAGATCGTCTGTACAGATGGCCAAATATTTGAGCAGCCACGTTCTCACGAAGTTGGCAACGTGTCTCAACAAGTGGTGGACGATGATGAGACACAATTGTCAGGAAGTCAGGAGGAGGAGCAGGGTGCGGAAGAGGAAGACGACGTGGTGGATGATCCAGTAACTGACCCAACCTGGCAGGAGGATATGCAGAGCGAGGACAGCAGTGCACAGGGGGAGGGAGGCGTAGCATCACAACAGGCAGTAAGAAGCAGGGTGGTGGCCCCAGGCAGAAGTCAGGCAACCGTTCCCCGGAACAACACGACGACACAAGGTGCCTGTACAAATGTTAGGTCTTCCCGAGTCTGGCAGTTTTTTAAGTTGGATCCAGATGATTCAAAAAAGGCCATTTGCAACACCTGCCGTGCCAGCATCAGCAGGGGTACCAAAACTAGCAGCCTGACCACCACCAGCATGATCAGGCACATGTCAGCCAAGCACCCGACTTTGTGGGAAGTACAACAGAGTCGAGGAGCAGTGCTTGCTGATGTCACTGCTACGTCTTCGCTGGTTGTGCATGCGAGCCAATCCCCTGTCCATGCTGCCTGCGAACAAGCCTCCTCCACTCCTGCACCTGCAGTTGCCTACGCAGAAAGAACACCATCATCAAGCACGTCCTTGTCCCAGCGCAGCGTTCAGTTATCCATTCAGCAAACCTTTGAACGCAGGCGCAAATACACTGCCAACACCCCACATGCCACAGTTCTAAATGCTAACATTTCGCGACTGCTTGCGCTGGAAATGTTGCCTTTTAGGCTGGTGGAGACAGAAGCATTCCGTGACCTGATGGCGGCAGCTGTCCCACGTTACTCGGTCCCCAGCCGCCACTATTTCTCCCGGTGTGCCGTCCCCGCATTGCATAACCACGTGTCACAAAACATCACACGTGCCCTGAACAACGCTGTTTCACCCAAGGTCCACCTAACCACAGACACGTGGACAAGTGCTTGTGGGCAAGGCCGCTACATCTCGTTGACGGCACACTGGGTTAATATTGTGGAAGCTGGGACCCAGTCTGAGCGAGGGACGGAACACGTCCTTCCCACACCAAGGTTTGCAGGCCCTACCTCAGTCAGTGTTTCACCCACACTCTACAGCTCCGGAATGTCATGCTCTTCAGCCTCCTCCTCCTCCTGCGCATCATCATCCACTGTGCCCTCCACACCAGTCACAAGCTGGAAGCACTGCAGCACTGCCTCGGCGAAGCGGCAACAGGCTGTGCTGAAGCTAATCTGCATAGGTGACAAACCCCACAATGCAGAAGAGCTGTGGACAGCTCTGAAACAGCAGGCAGATCACTGGCTCACACCTCTGAACCTAAAGCCAGGAAAGGTCGTGTGTGACAATGGCCGGAACCTGGTGGCGGCTTTGAGGCGAGGCCAGCTGACACATGTTCCATGCGTGGCCCATGTGCTCAACCTCGTGGTTCAGCGGTTTATAAAGTCATACCCAGAGCTGTCTGATCTGCTGGTAAAAGTTCGCCGCCTGTCTGCACATTTTCGAAAGTCACCTACTGCTTCAGCCGGCCTTGCCGGCTTTCAGCGCTGTTTGCATCTTCCGGCTCACAGACTGGTGTGTGATGTCCCCACGCGTTGGAATTCAACTCTGCACATGTTGGTCAGGATATGTGAGCAGAAGAGGGCAGTTGTTGAGTACCTGCATCACCTAAGCCGTCGGGAAATGGGTCAAACTCCACACATAACACCTGAGGAGTGGAGATGGATGTCAGACCTATGTACCATCCTCCAAAACTTTGAGGACTCCACCAAGATGGTGAGTGGTGATGACGCCATTATTAGCGTCACCATACCGCTACTCTGCCTTCTAAAACGGTCTCTGCTGAAAAACAAACATGATGCATTGCAGGCGGAGCGCGATGAGTTGCAGCAAGAAACAGTAGTGGGTGTGGGTGATAACACACAGCCCAGCCTCGTCTCATCACAACGTGCAGTGGAGGACTATGACGAGGAGGAGGATGAAGACATGGAGCAACTCTCCGGCCAAATTGAGGATATGACATGCACACCAGTCATATCCTCGGTTCAGCGTGGCTGGCCAGAGGACAGGGTAGATGAGGAGGAGGAGGAGGAGGAGGAGGAGGAGGACAGCATGTTCAGTCATCTTGTTGGTCAGGCTACTGAAGTCCTGGCTGTTAAGAGTCTGGCGCACATGGCTGACTTTATGGTAAGCTGCCTGTCTCGTGACCCTCGCGTTAAGAACATCTTGGCCGACAATCATTACTGGTTGGTAACACTGTTAGACCCACGCTACAAGGAGAACTTTTTGTCTCTTATTCCCGTGGAGGAGAGGTCAACCAAAATGCAGCAGTTCCGGAAGGCCATACTCACGGAAGTAGGCAAAGCATTCCCCTCACAAAACGCTAGCGGCATAGGTCAGGAATCAGTGGACAACCGAGGCGTACAGCCGAGAGAGGCACAAGTCCAATCCGCCAGAGGTAGGGGAACAGTCTTTAAGATGTGGGACAGTTTTCTCAGCCCCTCACGTACCACAGCCCCTGAGGTGCGGGGTAGTGCCACAAGAAATCCTAAGTTTGCCCAGATGCTGAAGGAGTACCTTGCAGATCGAACAACTGTACTCCGACATTCCTCTGTGCCTTACAATTATTGGGTATCCAAGCTGGACACGTGGCATGAATTGGCTCTCTACGCCTTGGAAGTCCTGGCCTGCCCTGCTGCTAGCGTTTTGTCAGAGCGTGTTTTTAGTGCCGCAGGTGGAATCATTACAGATAAACGCACCCGCCTGTCAACTGAAAATGCTGACAGGCTGACTCTGATCAAGATGAACAAGGGTTGGATTGAGCCAGACTTCACCACACCACCAGCAAGTGAGAGCGGAATTTAAAGTTTGCCATGTACCTCCACTCACCCATGGGTACACACTTCTGGACTTTGGATAATCGCTGGACTGCTCCTCCTTCTCCTCATGCGCCACCATGATGATGACCGTTACAAATTGCAATACTTAGGCCTTTGTTTCAGATATACCCCCAGTGGTAAATTTTTTCGCCCATTCTTTGCAGAATGGACATTACAACGACAGGAGACCCGCTCCTTTGCAATGGGAACAATGTTTTGAGGCCCTCATGCATGTCTCTACCCAGGGACAACGTGGAGCCTCCCAATTTTTGGCTGCCCTGCCTAAGGGCTATACTATAATACACCCACTTCCTTAAAATGGACACTTAATGTTTTGAGGCCCTCATGCACGTCTCTACCCAGGGACAACGTGGAGCCTCCCAATTTTTGGCTGCCCTGGCAAAGGGCTATACTATAATACACCCACTTCCTTACAATGGGCACTTCAGGTTTACAGGCCATCATGCACGTCTCTATCCAGGGACAATGTGGAGCCTCCCAATTTTTGGCTGCCCTGGCAAAGGGCTATACTGAAATAGACCCACTTCCTTACAATGGGCACTTCAGGTTTACAGGCCATCATGCACGTCTCTATCCAGGGACAATGTGGAGCCTCCCAATTTTTGGCTGCCCTGGCAAAGGGCTATACTGAAATAGACCCACTTCCTTACAATGGGCACTTCAGGTTTACAGGCCATCATGCACGTCTCTATCCAGGGACAATGTGGAGCCTCCCAATTTTTGGCTGTCCTGGCAAAGGGCTATACTGAAATAGACCCACTTCCTTACAATGGGCACTTCAGGTTTACAGGCCATCATGCACGTCTCTATCCAGGGACAATGTGGAGCCTCCCAATTTTTGGCTGCCCTGGCAAAGGGCTATACTGAAATAGACCCACTTCCTTACAATGGGCACTTCAGGTTTACAGGCCATCATGCACGTCTCTATCCAGGGACAATGTGGAGCCTCCCAATTTTTGGCTGCCCTGGCAAAGGGCTATACTGAAATAGACCCACTTCCTTACAATGGGCACTTCAGGTTTACAGGCCATCATGCACGTCTCTATCCAGGGACAATGTGGAGCCTCCCAATTTGTGGCTGCCCTGGCAAAGGGCTATACTGAAATAGACCCACTTCCTTACAATGGGCACTTCAGGTTTACAGGCCATCATGCACGTCTCTATCCAGGGACAACGTGGAGCCTCCCAATTTGTGGCTGCCCTGGCAAAGGGCTATACTGAAATAGACCCACTTCCTTACAATGGGCACTTCAGGTTTACAGGCCATCATGCACGTCTGTATGCAGGGGCATTGGTGAACCTCACAATTTTGGACTGCCCTGGCAAAGGAAAATACTACAAAGACTCACTTCCTCAAAATGGGCACATTAGACTCGAGGCCTTCATGTACGTCTCTTCTCAGGGACATCGGAGTGCCACACAATGTTTTCACGTAAAATCTTTCATGTATTAATCTCAAAAAGTAACATACACCAGCTCTATCTCACTATAGGGTATGTGCCCTTAACATTTCTGCCATGAAAAATCATTTTGGGGTCATTTTGGAAGGTTTTCTGGTGAGTCCGTAAAAATGGCGTGAAACGCGGACAAAATTGTTCACAGCTGTGACTTTTGAGTGATAAATGCTTCAAGGGGTCTTCCCCATGCTGTTGCCATGTCATTTGAGCACTCTTCTGAGACTTTTGTGACATTTTTAGGGTTTCTCCATGCTGCCGGGGGGTCATTTCACAAAAATACTCGGGTCTCCCATAGGATAACATTGGGCTCGTTGCTCGGGCCGAGTACACGAGTATCTTGGGAGGCTCGGCCCGAGCTTCGAGCACCCGAGCTTTTTAGTACTCGCTCATCACTAGTTATAACAAGTGCAAACGCATTAAATCGCAATACATTATACCCATGCATGCCCAGTAATGAAACCAATCAAAAAAGCTTAAACCTTGCTGGTTATGGGGTATGAGGCTTAAACCACTGTACTGGCACGGGCGCAGTAAACTGGGTAATAGATTGTACAAGCCAAGATCGTAATAAAAGAAAAACCTATACAGAAGGTTCAGGTTACTCAAAAAATATATATAGCAAGGATACAGGGCCTAGGATGTTATAATAGGGCAGAATAATGAAGACCAACGAAAGTGAGGAAACAGATTTATTATATTCGGTTTCGCAGGTGGTTTGCGTGAACATAAAGAGAGAAGGGACATTTGGATTCATGGGATAGGAGATTAAACATAGGGCCCCATGGAACCCTATCGGGAGGCAGGTACAAAGTTCAATATAGAAATAACCATCGTCTTCCATCATCTCGATTATAAATCCAATGAGGATGTAAGACGTCCCACGGTGCCATCTGCATAACCTGTAGTGTCAAAATATCCACAGGGATGCCCACACCACTAGTTTCACAGGTTGTTGTAGGAATGCACACTTAGAAGTGTGTGTGCAAACCAAATAAGAAAACCTGATTCCACAAAACCCTGAAATGATTCTAATAATGGAGTCCGTTGTTTCCAGATGGTCATGATTTGACGAAGAAAGGAAAGGATTGGCTGAAATTTATAGTACAGTGGGCCTGCATGACCAACCAGGAATGAGGTCAGTCAATTCTTTCATAGACTTATATAGTCGATAGACATCAAGGGCCTCATCGTTCATAGGGGTCTGTGAAGTCTCCAGTGAGGGTCAATCCACATAGTGGTGTTAAGTTCTTACAAGCCAGAGTTGAAAGGCTATAAGGAAGAGAAAAGAAAGGGAAATAGAGAATGCAGGGAAAATTTCACATCGTGTTATAGAACCCCGTATAGAGGAGTTCTTCATTCAGGCCAAATGGAGCCATACTCTTTAGATTATAGATCCACTTTGATTCTTTCTGGAGTAATGTCTTCACACAGTCCCCTCCCCTGATGTTCTGTTGGACAGAATCCACTACTAGGACCTTAAGGTCCGAAACATGGCCCCCATGTTGGCTATGGAAATGTGAGGCTACTGAAGTCAGGGTTTTGCCTTTTTTCAGATCTGCTTCAGCAGTGTTAATGGTGGAAAGGTGCTGCTGAATTCTTCTGACCTGCGTGGTTTGACCCACATATAGCTTCGGACATCCACAGATGAGCACATATATAATGTCTCTAGAGCGGCAGTTATAATATGCTCGGCTTATGAGGTGTCTGGGAAAGATGGGCAGAGACAATCGTTCAGCAGCAACCATAAAAGGGCAATGACAGTGCAAGATCCGCAAGGGAAAGTGCCTTTGAGTCTGATGCCAGTGCCCAAATTGCAGACAGGTCTTCTAAAGTGGCTACTAGATAGAAAGCCACCCAAGTTTTGTGCCCTTCTGGCCACCAGTCTAGGTTTGGCATCCACAAACTGGGACAGTTTCCTGTCACTGCACAAAATATCCCAATTATTCTGAAGTCCTGCCACTGGTTGTTAAAGGGAGTTATCATACTCACTGTGGCGGTCTTATGTCGATTCCGTGGTTGCAGAAGAGACTCTCGTGGAAGATTTTGACAAACTTGTAGGGCATTAGAGACAGTTTTCTTCGGATAACCCCCTCTTCTGGAGCCTGTTGGATAAGTCGGAGGCATGCATGTTAAAATCAATGTTATTGCTACAGTTTCTTCTCACCCTCATAAACTGTCCCTTTTGGTATTGCATCCTTTACATGTGTGGGGTGAAAGCTACTGTAGTGGAGCAAACTGTTGCTGGCGGTTGGTTTACGGTAGAGGGTGGTACTGATAGTTTTGTCCTCCCGATGTAATTTTAGGTCCAGAAATTCTACTGACTCTGCAGAGATGGTTGAGGTCAGTTTGCTATTAAAATCGTTTAAATTCAAGGCAGAGATAAAATCTTTGCATTCTTCAATTGAGCCGGACCACAGGAGGAGCACATCATCAATATATCTAAACCATTGAACCGCATGAGCCTTAAAGGCCTCTGATACATAAACGCAATTCTCTTCCCACCACCCTAAAAAGATGTTTGCATATGGTGGCGCACAACAAGCTCCCATCGCGGTACCGGACGTCTGGCGGTAATACGTCCTGTCGAAAATGAAATAGTTCCTGTCCAGTACCATGAAGAGAAGGTCCACAATGGAGTCATGTCGTCTATTACCCGTTGTTCTCCGATCTAAGAAGAATGACACTGCACGAGAACCCATGGTATGACTAATGGAAGTATATAGGGACTCCACATCAAGAGTGACCAACAGCGTGTCCAATGGCAACACTAAATTGGTCAATTGCTCGATTAAATGTGTGGAGTCCCTAACATAGGAGGGCAGAGACTGGGCTAAAGGCTGTAAGTAGAAGTCCAGATAAATACAGGGTCTCTCAAAGAGACCCCCAATCCCGGAGACAATAGGTCTTCCAGGTGGTTCAGGTTGGCCTTTATGTATTTTTGGAAACATACAAAACGTAGGTGTCACTGGGTGCCTAGTTGTCAAAAAATCCTTCTCCTTCAGCGTGATAATGTCAAGGCTGTGAGCTGTGTAAATGAGTCTATCCAGACCCTTTTTAAAAGTCGTGGTCGGGTCTGAGGGTAGTGCTACATAGCATTCTCTATTGGAGAGTTGGCGTTTAGCCTCTCTCATATACATCTCCACAGGCCACAGCACCACATTACCCCCCTTATCTGCCTCCTTAATCAGGAAATTCTGGTTGTTTTTTAGGTTTGTCAAGGTATTTCTTTCCTCCCGGGTCAAATTATTGGCCCTGTTATCTAATTTGAGTTTTTCGATGTCATTGCAGACCTTATTAAAAAAGATATTGATAGCGGGGCAGAGTGCAAAAGGGGGAGTAGCCTGAGAAAGAAGTCGGCCAGTAAATGGGACCTTCTTACCTGGATCTTTCACTTTCCTCCAAGAGGCATGGAAGGTCATCAAAGACCTGTCTATCTTCTGGTGGCAGGGTGTTAATCAAGTCCGGTCGATTATATAAAAATTTGAACATAAGTTGCCTACAAAAGAGAGAGGTCTTTAGTGACAGTGAATTTATTTAATCGATTCATTGGAGCGAATGATAAGCCTTTGGAAAGTAGTGAGATTTCAGCTTCTGTAAGGATGTAATTAGAAAGGTTTATTACCTGTAAATTCACATTGTCCATAGCTACCAGTTGCGCCTCCTGCTCCTCATTTCCCTCTGTGCGGGTGATTGCCAAAGTTGCTTCCTCCGGCCTTTTTTCCTTGGTTGTAAATTTGCGGCGGCCCCTTCTGGTGCGCCTTCCTGGTCACTTATGTCGCTTGATAAAAAATCACTGGAAGAAGGTTCAGAGATTGCCTGTACCAATGTGGGTTCCCTATTCACTGCTCTCCGTTTGTTACCCCGATGGGTCCATCTATAAGCCCTATTTTCCGCATAATCATTTTTATCGCGTTGAAATTTGTTTCTTGCCCTTAATCACGTGCCTTTCAAAAGTATCCAGAATATTTTTTTAGTCTATTCTGGAAAGGGGTGACCATTGTAGGAACATCCAGTTGTAAAAGTATATGTTCCTTCTTTTTAATCTCTTCTTTCAGTTAGACTAGTAATGACCGGTTATGCTCAATGAGCATGTCCAACAATATAACTGAACAGGCCTGCAACCCTTGTTCCCAGGTGGTTTTAAACTGAATGTCAGTTTCCCAAGCTGGGAAAATCTGAACACTAAGACCCCTAGGGGTGATCCTGAGCTTTTTGTATTCCTCCAATGTTCTCACATTCCACCAAACTCTCACTACTTTCTTGTGTAGATCAATAAGATCTTGCATAAGTCGTTGGTTTTCATCATTACATTATCCAAATTTCTTAGCTCCATAAGGGCCTGTCTTTGTTCTCATGTTAGATTATCATTTCTATCCCTCTCAACTTTTTTATATCCTGTTACTAATTTTGTAAATATTTCTACAGATGGACAAACTACCGAAGGGGGAAAGGTGGTGGATTTGGGGTTGACTGATGTAGGAAAATGACCTGATGGTCTGGTTTCAGACTCTAGCTCCAGATCCTCCAATGCCTGTAACGCTTCTTGTTCACTTGTAGAATTTAAACTAAATTAGCTGGATCAGATCAAACAAGAGGATAAAACCTAAAACATAACTTTTAATATTATCCTGATAAAAGTGAGAAAGCTCACAGGTTATAAGCAATGGTGGCCCAAAACCACCTGAACTAAAATTGGGCTAGATATGGTAGGCCCAAACAAAATGTGTCCCAGATAGGTACCACGGTAGGACTTTCTACACCTTGTAGTTGCTGGTCACCACCTGGGACATAGATACACAAAACATCAACAATCAGAACCCCAACCGTAGGGAAGATGTATGTACTATGTGTGTCAGACAAATTAGAAGTTCCTAGACCTTTTCAAACCGTATTTTTCATAGATCCCACTTTAGGTGGGAACGGTCTTACCGGTCCGGAGCTCCGTAGGCATAGAACAATTGGTTTGACGGTTCAGGCAGGGGGCTGTTTTACCAGCATGTTTAGATCCCTCGGAGGCCTCAACCAAAAACAGGGCATACAATCACCATGCCCACTCCCAACGTTTCAACCTTAGTTCATCAGGGGAGTTTCTGTGGGGAAGTGCAGTCAAGCGGTGTCTCCACCGAAAGACTGTTACAAAGTGCCCAAGTCACTGTATGAGAAAAAGAAAAAACACATACACTAAGAATAAGCCCTAAAGCCTTGGATCAAGCCATGTATGTAGCCCATAGGATCGCAATACTCACCGCATAATGGCGTGCACGTAGAGCCCAAAGTTCATATCTGCCGCGCTCAGCGTCCACAGGACGCTCAATAAATAGCCCGGCGCATGCGCGATTGGGCACGTCATCGATGACGGTCACTCCCAGAGTTCCTCCAGGCCGGAAGTGACGCGGCACCGATCGCCATTGATGACGCTCACCTCCCAGCACACCTTCAAACCGGAAGTGAGTCATCACCAATAGCCGCGTCGCCATCCGGGCGTCACGGCTGATACCCGAAGCGGCCACATCCGGGTATATGGAACGCAAGCTATGTGTAATATTACACGTGGCTTAGGATACGCCCATTATAGTGTGGGCGCATCTGTAAGCTGGCCGCGGACCAATCAAAACAAAGAGGGGCACGGAGGATCAAGTCCATAGACATGCCAGTATACGTATTGGTAATAGTCAGGCTCCACATAAGCAATAGATATCAGCAAGTGATTTAGCCAAATATATCCAAGGAAAGTGTCCGAAAAAAAGGAAAAAACACATAAGCAGCCCAAGGAGGGGGGGGGGGATGGGTTTACAAAGACACCTGGGATAAGTAATTATTATTATGCATGAGGGGCATGGTAGAAGACAATACCCGACACATGGAGGTTGTGTACCTAGGGAAATGGATATTAATGGGCATATACTCATAGGTCCCAACTCGGCCGATATGACATCATAGGAGGATAGTAGGGTCAGGGTGGAAGAGAGATAAAAACTAAAGTGCACACTCATCTCTCACCCTAACTGCAAGGCCCTACCTATCATGTGGGGGTCGGCACCCTACATCTCCCACGCCCATGGTGCCCCCACTCGGGCGTCGGCTATCCCTCCTCTAGGTCTCCCTATTTCTAGGGTGCTCCTAAAAAAGGGATGAAAGACAGGGATTCATTCAGTCCTCCTGGTGTCATTGTGTCCAAACTGTAAATCCAGAAACACTCTTTCTGCAGGATGGTCCTATCCCAGTTTCCACCCCTGCGTGGAGGAGGAATGAGGTCAATGCCCATTACTCTAAAAGTCCCCAGGTCCCCATTTTGGCAGATGTTAAAATGTCTCGCCACGGGTGTGTCGTTCTTCTTGAGGATGTCTCCCTTATGCTCCCCCACTCTGCGTCTCAATTCTCTACTCGTCTTACCCACGTACATTTTGCCACATCCACAGGTCACCTTGTACACTACCCCTTTTGACTTGCATGTTATCAACGATCGCAGGGAATATAGCCTGGTGCCACTCGAGTTCTTAAATTCATTCCCTTCCTCAATAAACTTACAGTTTATGCAGTCATGACACTTAAAGCAGCCATGTATTCCCGTCTTTGTCCTCACCGGTCTATTTTCCTCAAAGTGACTGTGCACCAGTCTGTCACCTAGGGATTTTGATTTTCTAAAGGTGATTGAGGGATAGCTGAGGAGAAGTTTATTTATTGTGGGATCCATGTGCAGTATAGACCAGTGTTTGTTTAGTGTTTGTCTTAGGTCAAATGAACCATTGTTGAACGTTGTAATGAATCTCAGGACATCTGAGTTATCATCATTTCGATGGTTGGAGTTCAATAGGTTGCTGCGGTCCAGCTCACACGTGGACTTGTATGCCTTGGCAATCACCCCCTCAGGGTAGCCCCTCTCCCTCAACCGTCCCATCAAATCCACAGATTGTGTGCGGAAGGACATATCATCAGAGCAATTTCTCCGCATCCTGATAAATTGTCCCTTAGGAATTCCCTTTTTTAAGGGAACAGGATGGGCACTATCCCACTTCAAGAGTGAGTTTGAGGAGGTGGCTTTCCTGAAGGTTGTTGTCTTTAGGCAACCCTCGGGACCCTTCTCGACCAACACGTCCAAAAATGCCAGGCTGTCCCCACCTACTTCACAGGTGAAATGCAGACCAATGTTGTTATTGTTGAGGACAGCCATGAAGGAATGGAAGTCAGCTTCCGATCCCTTCCAGACGACGAAAACGTCGTCTATATATCTAAGCCACAAAACGACGTCCTCAGTGTCCACCTCACCACCAAACACAACCTTCTCCTCCCACCAGCCCAAGAGGAGATTAGCATACGATGGGGCACAGCAAGTCCCCATCGCAGTCCCCTTGAGCTGATGGAAGAACCTCCCATCGAAGGTAAAAACATTCTTAGTCAGGCAGAAGGTGAGTGCCTCGATGACAAATTTATTGTGTTGGATATACTGATTTCCTCTGGTGCCCAGGAAATATTGTACAGCCTCGATCCCAACTGTATGGGGAATGGAGGAATACAGGGCCTCAACATCGATGCTGCACAATATCATGCCCTCCTCCAAGAAAATACCGTCGATTCTCCGAAGAAAATCCGTTGTATCCCTTAGATAGGAGTTGAGTGACAGAACGAATGGTCTTAGAATCCTGTCTACGTAAATGCTCAGTTTTTCCGTTAGACTGCCTATCCCAGACACAATTGGGCGACCCTTTACAGGGCTGCAGCCCTTATGTATTTTGGGTAGGATATAAAAGGTTGCCATGACTGGGAAGGTCGGAAAAAGAAAATCGAACTCATTTTTGTCTATGAGATTTCTATTCAAAGCTGTTTCTAACATGTTCTTTAATTCCTTCTTAAAACCCAGCATCGGGCTTGAATCCAGTTTTGCATATGATGACTTATCCCTCAAAATGTCTAAGCAGATGTTTTTATAGTCCTTGGAGTCCAGTATCACCACGTTACCCCCTTTATCAGAGGGTTTTATGGTGATACTGGAGTCCCTTTCCAGACATTGTAGACTGAGCATTTCAGATTTAGACAGGTTGTAATGACCCCTACGTTTGTCAACATTCTTTCTTAGATCCTTGGTTACCATGTTCACAAATATGTCTATGGCATCAACCTCCGTTGATGTGGGGGGCATTCTTGTACTCCTATTTTTGAGATTCGTGAATGGTCCTTCCCCCAAATCATTGGGGTTCATATCACTCAAGTGGAAGAGGCACCTAACATCTTCTAGAAGGTCTTCTGAGATCCCCAGTTCACCCGAGGCTTTCTCGTTTAGTTTACCAAAATACTTCTTCCACTTAAGACGTCTAGCAAAAAGATTCAAATCTTTAATTGCTGTGAATTCGTCAAAATCGGAGGTGGGGACAAATGACAAACCTCTATCCAAAACCCGTTGTTCAATGTCACTGAGGGGTCTAGAGGACAAATTCATCACCTGAGGTGCCACACACATTATTGCGGATTTATTTGGCCCTTGCTTCTCAGGTGGTATTGATTGTCTAAAAAACCACCCCGGCCGGAGTTGTGGTTGGCACCCCTGTAGCTGGATCGGCCTCTCCCTCTATGCTTTTTAAATTGTTGTGGTCTAAACTGATTGTTCCTAGAGTCGGTGTCCGAAATATCAGCATCCGTTGAAGAAAAATCTGTCTCACTCTGTCTAATCACTCGATTGCCTGATGGAATATAAACTCTGTTATCCTTGAAGTCCTGGAGATCTCTAATATAGAACTTATGCTTTCTCTCCTTTAATTTATATTGAAACTTCTCAATTACACCTTGCAGTACGAGTTCCTTGTTGGCAAAATCACCTTCACTGGAGAATTTGCGTGTAATATCAATGTGTTCCCTTAGGGAATTTTCCAGAGTAGACAGATTTTTCCTCTCCTCCTCAAGAAGTAATTTCATAAGTCTGAGGGAGCTTTCTGTGGCCTCTTTTTCCCACTTAGCTATGAAGTCCGGATTTTTATGCCGGTACCCTGGCTGTAATGTTATCCTAAGATGTCTAGGAACGATTTCCTCCTTCAGATAGCTCTCTAACGATTGGACCTCCCACCAGGAAACAATACGCTCCTTGTATATCCTGGTGAGGTCCTTAAATGCCCCACTCAGTGTTGGTGTATACCTCTTGAGGCTTAAGTTTTTTTCCGAGAACACTTCCTTGGCCTCAGAGGCCCACTGCCTTGTATCAATATCTGACGATAAAAAGCCCGCCATCGACCAAGTATAATATTGGGGTAATTAGCAGTATACCAAAATGTGAATCCACAGTAATTAAACGAAATTAGCTGGATCAGATCAAACAAGAGGATAAAACCTAAAACATAACTTTTTAATATTATGCTGATAAAAGTGAGAAAGCTCACAGGTTATAAGCAATGGTGGCCCAAAACCACCTGAACTAAAATTGGGCTAGATATGGTAGGCCCAAACAAAATGTGTCCCAGATAGGTACCACGGTAGGACTTTCTACACCTTGTAGTTGCTGGTCACCACCTGGGACATAGATACACAAAACATCAACAATCAGAACCCCAACCGTAGGGAAGATGTATGTACTATGTGTGTCAGACAAATTAGAAGTTCCTAGACCTTTTCAAACCGTATTTTTCATAGATCCCACTTTAGGTGGGAACGGTCTTACCGGTCCGGAGCTCCGTAGGCATAGAACAATTGGTTTGACGGTTCAGGCAGGGGGCTGTTTTACCAGCATGTTTAGATCCCTCGGAGGCCTCAACCAAAAACAGGGCATACAATCACCATGCCCACTCCCAACGTTTCAACCTTAGTTCATCAGGGGAGTTTCTGTGGGGATGCCAACCACAACTCCGGCCAGGGTGGTTTTTTAGACAATCAATACCACCTGAGAAGCAAGGGCCAAATAAATCCGCAATAATGTGTGTGGCACCTCAGGTGATGAATTTGTCCTCTAGACCCCTCAGTGACATTGAACAACGGGTTTTGGATAGAGGTTTGTCATTTGTCCCCACCTCCGATTTTGACGAATTCACAGCAATTAAAGATTTGAATCTTTTTGCTAGACGTCTTAAGTGGAAGAAGTATTTTGGTAAACTAAACGAGAAAGCCTCGGGTGAACTGGGGATCTCAGAAGACCTTCTAGAAGATGTTAGGTGCCTCTTCCACTTGAGTGATATGAACCCCAATGATTTGGGGGAAGGACCATTCACGAATCTCAAAAATAGGAGTACAAGAATGCCCCCCACATCAACGGAGGTTGATGCCATAGACATATTTGTGAACATGGTAACCAAGGATCTAAGAAAGAATGTTGACAAACGTAGGGGTCATTACAACCTGTCTAAATCTGAAATGCTCAGTCTACAATGTCTGGAAAGGGACTCCAGTATCACCATAAAACCCTCTGATAAAGGGGGTAACGTGGTGATACTGGACTCCAAGGACTATAAAAACATCTGCTTAGACATTTTGAGGGATAAGTCATCATATGCAAAACTGGATTCAAGCCCGATGCTGGGTTTTAAGAAGGAATTAAAGAACATGTTAGAAACAGCTTTGAATAGAAATCTCATAGACAAAAATGAGTTCGATTTTCTTTTTCCGACCTTCCCAGTCATGGCAACCTTTTATATCCTACCCAAAATACATAAGGGCTGCAGCCCTGTAAAGGGTCGCCCAATTGTGTCTGGGATAGGCAGTCTAACGGAAAAACTGAGCATTTACGTAGACAGGATTCTAAGACCATTCGTTCTGTCACTCAACTCCTATCTAAGGGATACAACGGATTTTCTTCGGAGAATCGACGGTATTTTCTTGGAGGAGGGCATGATATTGTGCAGCATCGATGTTGAGGCCCTGTATTCCTCCATTCCCCATACAGTTGGGATCGAGGCTGTACAATATTTCCTGGGCACCAGAGGAAATCAGTATATCCAACACAATAAATTTGTCATCGAGGCACTCACCTTCTGCCTGACTAAGAATGTTTTTACCTTCGATGGGAGGTTCTTCCATCAGCTCAAGGGGACTGCGATGGGGACTTGCTGTGCCCCATCGTATGCTAATCTCCTCTTGGGCTGGTGGGAGGAGAAGGTTGTGTTTGGTGGTGAGGTGGACACTGAGGACGTCGTTTTGTGGCTTAGATATATAGACGACGTTTTCGTCGTCTGGAAGGGATCGGAAGCTGACTTCCATTCCTTCATGGCTGTCCTCAACAATAACAACATTGGTCTGCATTTCACCTGTGAAGTAGGTGGGGACAGCCTGGCATTTTTGGACGTGTTGGTCGAGAAGGGTCCCGAGGGTTGCCTAAAGACAACAACCTTCAGGAAAGCCACCTCCTCAAACTCACTCTTGAAGTGGGATAGTGCCCATCCTGTTCCCTTAAAAAAGGGAATTCCTAAGGGACAATTTATCAGGATGCGGAGAAATTGCTCTGATGATATGTCCTTCCGCACACAATCTGTGGATTTGATGGGACGGTTGAGGGAGAGGGGCTACCCTGAGGGGGTGATTGCCAAGGCATACAAGTCCACGTGTGAGCTGGACCGCAGCAACCTATTGAACTCCAACCATCGAAATGATGATAACTCAGATGTCCTGAGATTCATTACAACGTTCAACAATGGTTCATTTGACCTAAGACAAACACTAAACAAACACTGGTCTATACTGCACATGGATCCCACAATAAATAAACTTCTCCTCAGCTATCCCTCAATCACCTTTAGAAAATCAAAATCCCTAGGTGACAGACTGGTGCACAGTCACTTTGAGGAAAATAGACCGGTGAGGACAAAGACGGGAATACATGGCTGCTTTAAGTGTCATGACTGCATAAACTGTAAGTTTATTGAGGAAGGGAATGAATTTAAGAACTCGAGTGGCACCAGGCTATATTCCCTGCGATCGTTGATAACATGCAAGTCAAAAGGGGTAGTGTACAAGGTGACCTGTGGATGTGGCAAAATGTACGTGGGTAAGACGAGTAGAGAATTGAGACGCAGAGTGGGGGAGCATAAGGGAGACATCCTCAAGAAGAACGACACACCCGTGGCGAGACATTTTAACATCTGCCAAAATGGGGACCTGGGGACTTTTAGAGTAATGGGCATTGACCTCATTCCTCCTCCACGCAGGGGTGGAAACTGGGATAGGACCATCCTGCAGAAAGAGTGTTTCTGGATTTACAGTTTGGACACAATGACACCAGGAGGACTGAATGAATCCCTGTCTTTCATCCCTTTTTTAGGAGCACCCTAGAAATAGGGAGACCTAGAGGAGGGATAGCCGACGCCCGAGTGGGGGCACCATGGGCGTGGGAGATGTAGGGTGCCGACCCCCACATGATAGGTAGGGCCTTGCAGTTAGGGTGAGAGATGAGTGTGCACTTTAGTTTTTATCTCTCTTCCACCCTGACCCTACTATCCTCCTATGATGTCATATCGGCCGAGTTGGGACCTATGAGTATATGCCCATTAATATCCATTTCCCTAGGTACACAACCTCCATGTGTCGGGTATTGTCTTCTACCATGCCCCTCATGCATAATAATAATTACTTATCCCAGGTGTCTTTGTAAACCCATCCCCCCCCCCCTCCTTGGGCTGCTTATGTGTTTTTTCCTTTTTTTCGGACACTTTCCTTGGATATATTTGGCTAAATCACTTGCTGATATCTATTGCTTATGTGGAGCCTGACTATTACCAATACGTATACTGGCATGTCTATGGACTTGATCCTCCGTGCCCCTCTTTGTTTTGATTGGTCCGCGGCCAGCTTACAGATGCGCCCACACTATAATGGGCGTATCCTAAGCCACGTGTAATATTACACATAGCTTGCGTTCCATATACCCGGATGTGGCCGCTTCGGGTATCAGCCGTGACGCCCGGATGGCGACGCGGCTATTGGTGATGACTCACTTCCGGTTTGAAGGTGTGCTGGGAGGTGAGCGTCATCAATGGCGATCGGTGCCGCGTCACTTCCGGCCTGGAGGAACTCTGGGAGTGACCGTCATCGATGACGTGCCCAATCGCGCATGCGCCGGGCTATTTATTGAGCGTCCTGTGGACGCTGAGCGCGGCAGATATGAACTTTGGGCTCTACGTGCACGCCATTATGCGGTGAGTATTGCGATCCTATGGGCTACATACATGGCTTGATCCAAGGCTTTAGGGCTTATTCTTAGTGTATGTGTTTTTTCTTTTTCTCATACAGTGACTTGGGCACTTTGTAACAGTCTTTCGGTGGAGACACCGCTTGACTGCACTTCCCCACAGAAACTCCCCTGATGAACTAAGGTTGAAACGTTGGGAGTGGGCATGGTGATTGTATGCCCTGTTTTTGGTTGAGGCCTCCGAGGGATCTAAACATGCTGGTAAAACAGCCCCCTGCCTGAACCGTCAAACCAATTGTTCTATGCCTACGGAGCTCCGGACCGGTAAGACCGTTCCCACCTAAAGTGGGATCTATGAAAAATACGGTTTGAAAAGGTCTAGGAACTTCTAATTTGTCTGACACACATAGTACATACATCTTCCCTACGGTTGGGGTTCTGATTGTTGATGTTTTGTGTATCTATGTCCCAGGTGGTGACCAGCAACTACAAGGTGTAGAAAGTCCTACCGTGGTACCTATCTGGGACACATTTTGTTTGGGCCTACCATATCTAGCCCAATTTTAGTTCAGGTGGTTTTGGGCCACCATTGCTTATAACCTGTGAGCTTTCTCACTTTTATCAGCATAATATTAAAAGTTATGTTTTAGGTTTTATCCTCTTGTTTGATCTGATCCAGCTAATTTCGTTTAATTACTGTGGATTCACAATTTGGTATACTGCTAATTACCCCTAGAATTTAAACTAGGAACTGCTGAGGATCTGGAATGGAGTTTCTTCAAAACCAGTTTTCGGACAAAGAGGTGAAGATCTTTTAAGGCTGTAAAAAAAAAATATAATATTACGAAATTTTGGCATAAAGGTTAGACCCAGACTCAGCACTTCCCGTTGTGCGTCAGTGATTGCTAATGTGGGAAGATTAATGCCCTCCAATCTGTGCTGTTTAGAGGCATGGGGAGGGGTGTGATTTTTCTTTTGGTGTTGGGCTGATTTTCTTTTGAAAAAAGGATGTCCAGTATATTGTCTTTTATCCAAATGGGTGGAGCTTGTTGTTCCCACAGAACTTGAGTCCTCAATCGAGGATGGAGATGAAAACAACCCAGATCGATTTTGAAGAGGTGTGGTTTTTTCCTTTTATATCACTTCCATCTATACACCTGCGGCATATCCCGTTGGTATTTTTGTTTTTGTTGCCACAATACCCTTTTCCCAATTTTGATAGTCTATATCCAAGTCAACCTTCATCTTGTCGATGAACTCGGGTGTACAGGACTTGTCAATCTCTCGTATTTTTTCAATCCCAGAATCAATGCTCTTCTGTGTCTTCTCATTTGATTTAATAATTTCATAAAACTCCTAGAGCATGTGTAGGCGGCTTCCTCCCATTTATCACGCAGGGATGAATCAGTAATTTCAAAGGAGGGGGAAGACCTGGATACGTAAGCCTCTTGGTATTAGCGTCTTTGGGGTATACTTCTCTTGGAACGCTTTATTCCACCAGATACGTGTTCGTTTATTCAACATTTTGTATTCATTGAACAAATCAATATTTTCCTTGTCTCCAGTATTTAAAATCACATTGGAGTGCTCACCAAATAGTTAAGTTGACTGAGCCTCGCTTTTTCACGGGCCCAAAAATCCATTCCATCAGATAAATTAGCTGTAAAAACAATATCTGAAACCCTTTTAGGCACTGTCCAGGTGATCTCAAACACCCGGGGACTAGGATAAATAGACACCAATATGTCTGTGAAAAGTTCCCATGCATGCATTAGACCTATATATGTGTGATACCATAGATATCACCAAGGTTTTAGACAAAATAGTATGCACAAGACAGATAAATACAAAACAATACAATTAAAAAGTGCATAGTGCAGGACTCAGAATAGTAGCTAAAGTGCCAGAGTATTAAAGTACATAGGGAGAGTGCGTTAACTATACCAGATTGTATACACAGACATTATTAATCCAGCGGGGATAACATAGTTCACATTAACATAGAGCACAAGTGTAGAGTCATCAAATACACTCACTCATAACCAAATGGACCACTGACACCAGCAACTCCCTACGCGCGTTTCGCATGGACTTCCTCAGAAGTGAGGAGGGTCTCACTAAGCTATGTCCTAAGGATCTTATACCATCATATCATGACGTCCACAGCTGGCCCTTTAACACTAGAACTACTGAGGTAGTCATTTTGACTACTTCGCACGATGTAGTTCTATTAGGTGTCACGAGTCCAGTAGTTCTAGTGTTAATTAGTAACACATGCGCAGTGCTGTCTCCTGGGTCAGGTGCAGGGCACTTCGGCAGTCAGAGCCGTCCGAGTGAGGGAATTCCCTCATGACGTCAATATAACTCGGTGCTCCGTATACTGAGAGCGTCAGCGCTGCCCACCTGTCCGGACCCACTGCGCATGCGTCTGTACACCGCCATGCTGGAGAGCAAAACACACTCTGCAGATGGAAGACTCCATATTACCAAGGACCACAGAGAGAACAGCAGAGACTAGATACAGTTAGGTCCAGAAATATTTGGACAGTGACACAATTTTCGCGAGTTGGGCTCTGCATGCCACCACATTGGATTTGAAATGAAACCTCTACAACAGAATTCTAGTGCAGATTGTAACGTTTAATTTGAAGGTTTGAACAAAAATATCTGATAGAAATTGTAGGAATTGTACACATTTCTTTACAAACACTCCACATTTTAGGAGGTTAAAAGTAATTGGACAAATAAACCAAACCCAAACAAAATATTTTTATTTTCAATATTTTGTTGCGAATCCTTTGGAGGCAATCACTGCCTTAAGTCTGGAACCCATGGACATCACCAAACGCTGGGTTTCCTCCTTCTTAATGCTTTGCCAGGCCTTTACAGCCGCAGCCTTCAGGTCTTGCTTGTTTGTGGGTCTTTCCGTCTTACGTCTGGATTTGAGCAAGTGAAATGCATGCTCAATTGGGTTAAGATCTGGTGATTGACTTATAGGAATAACGTTTGGAACACCATTCTAAGTCCGAACTGGGTGCAAAAACCTAAAAAACATCACTATGGGGAGATAAGGTATGGACACCAGTGACTATGTAAGGGGAATACATGAAATAGCAGAAACTGCTGTGTGAATACTGACTTGAAAAATCCAATAGCTATATGCAAGAGTGAATATGTGAAAAATGGAATCTGCATTACTGCCATGAACATATGAATCAAGAGAAATTTAGCTACTGAATTGATCAATGCAATAGAGCCCCAACACTACGCCAAAGTATTTCTCTACGTTGGGGTCCCTAGCTTGTCTTTGTCCTCTCATGCAGTTAAAAAACCTACAGTGTATGGGAAGCTGAGACCCAGGCTATTTATGCGTATGATATGGATTGGCAATAGGTGTGGTTGGGGAGGGTTCACAAACGAAAAACTACTAACAATAAGGAATAACGTTATTCCTTAGGCCGGTTTCACACATCCGCTTTTCGCCGGTTTGCCGGATCCGGCGCTCTCCCGTACAGACACTACAGTACAGTGACAGCGCTGTAACTTCCGGGTCACATGCGCCGGTCACATGACAACACTTGACCGGCGCTTGTTGCGCTGTCACTGTACTGTAGTCACTGGATGGGAGAGCGCCGTATCCGGCAAACCGGCGAAAAGCCGGATGTGTGAAACCGGCCTTGTTAGTAGTTTTTCGTTTGTGAACCCTCCCCAACCACACCTATTCCCAATCCATATCATACGCATAAATAGCCTGGTTCTCAGCTTCCCATACACGGTAAGTTTTTTAACTGCATGAGAGGACACACACAAGCTAGGGACCCCAACGTAGAGAAATACTTTAACGTAGTGTTGGGGCTCTATTGCATTGATCAATTCAGTAGCTAAACTTCTCTTGATTCATATGTTCATGGCAGTAATGCAGATTCCATTTTTCACATATTCACTCTTGCATATAGCTATTTGATTTTTCAAGTCAGTATTCACACAGCAGTTTCTGCTATTTCATGTATTCCCCTTACATAGTCACTGGTGTGCATACCTTATCTCCCCATACTGGTGATTGACTTGGCCATTGCAGAATGTTCCACTTTTTTGCACTCATGAACTCCTGGGTAGCTTTGGCTGTATGCTTGGGGTCATTGTCCATCTGTACTATGAAGCGCCGTCCGATCAACTTTGCGGCATTTGGCTGAATCTGGGCTGAAAGTATTTCCCGGTACACTTCAGAATTCATCCGGCTACTCTTGTCTGCTGTTATGTCATCAATAAACACAAGTGATCCAGTGCCATTGAAAGCCATGCATGCCCATGCCATCACGTTGCCTCCACCATGTTTTACAGAGGATGTGGTGTGCCTTGGATCATGTGCCGTTCCCTTTCTTCTCAAAACGTTTTTCTTCCCATCATTCTGGTACAGGTTGATCTTGGTCTCATCTGTCCATAGAATACTTTACTTTTCCAGAACTGAGCTGGCTTCATGAGGTGTTTTTCAGCAAATTTAACTCTGGCCTGTCTATTTTTGGAATTGATGAATGGTTTGCATCTAGATGTGAACCCTTTGTATTTACTTTCATGGAGTCTTCTCTTTACTGTTGACTTAGAGACAGATACACCTACTTCACTGAGAGTGTTCTGGACTTCAGTTGATGTTGTGAACGGGTTCTTCTTCACCAAAGTAAGTATGCGGCGATCATCCACCACTGTTGTCATCCGTGGATGCCCAGGCCTTTTTGAGTTCCCAAGCTCACCAGTCAATTCCTTTTTTCTCAGAATGTACCCGACTGTTGATTTTGCTACTCCAAGCATGTCTGCTATCTCTCTGATGGATTTTTTTCTTTTTTTTTCAGCCTCAGGATGTTCTGCTTCACCTCAATTGAGAGTTCCTTAGACCGCATGTTGTCTGGTCACAGCAACAGCTTCCAAATGCAAAACCACACACCTGTAATCAACCCCAGACCTTTTAACTACTTCATTGATTACAGGTTAACGAGGGAGACACCTTCAGAGTTAATTGCAGCCCTTAGAGTCCTTTGTCCAATTACTTTTGGTCCCTTGAAAAAGAGGAGGCTATGCATTACAGAGCTATGATTCCTAAACCCTTTCTCCGATTTGGATGTGAAAACTCTCATATTGCAGCTGGGAGTGTGCACTTTCAGCCCATATTATATATATAATTGTATTTCTGAACATGTTTTTGTAAACAGCTAAAATATCAAAACTTGTGTCACTGTCCAAATATTTCTGGCCCTGACTGTATCATCACAACCCTCAAACAGCAAGGTAAATATCGGCTAAGTGACTACCTCTAGTGATGTACAGTCTCTGCAGAAGCTCCAGGTAACCAAGCCAATACAGTCACAGGCAGGTGTGCAAACCCAGAAAAAGGTCACACAGTACAGAAATTGTGCACATATGTACAAATACAGGCACTTAATAGGTTTTATATAAAAGACATTTTTAAGTACATAAGAAAGCCTTCCCTGAGACCTCATTAGATATAAAAATAAGCATTCATTATGCATATGATAGAGGATCATGCATATTTTTGCCCCTGGGCCACATAGGTGAGAGATGTTAGCATCATATTTTATATCTCGATTTTTCATTCACATAGATACCAAACACAACACATCTAGCAGTTTTGTTTTTTTTTTAGCCAATACCCATTTGTCAGGATACCAGCAATTGCCTAGCAAAGCCAATGAGTATCCTGCGTTCATCTCTTCACTGTGATTGTGACTATAGGCTTTCCATTTTTCTAGCATAAACATGGCACCTAAAAACTGTTTATAGTTTTTCTACTTAAAAGAACAAAGGAGGTTTTTTTTTTTTGTTTTTTTTTGTGCACAACTTTGGCTTAAGCTGTTCAATCTCACCCCCCCCCCCCTCGAGTTGTAAATACCAAAACTCTCAGGCAGATCAGATAAGATAGTCATGGTGATCTGTCCTAGTGCTGGGGTGGGGAGTGGTATAAGGACCTTAACAGTTTAAACATGACACCTCCTCCCCCTTTTTGAGGTAGCATTGGAGATTGATTTACCGATCATCTCCCAAGCCTACCTTGCTGGCATCAAACTGTCAGGACAGCCCATCAGCGTTGCAAAGCTCACTACCCTTGTGTTGAATGGTAAAATCATACTGCTGTAGAGCCAAGCTCCACCGCAGTAGCTTACTATTTTCGCCGGCCACCCGGTGCAGCCAGCTGAGGGTTGTGGTCTGTTACTATGGTGAAGTTGTGCCCATTTAGGTAGGGCTGCAGCTTCAGCAGTGCCCACACTATAGTGAGGCACTCCTTCTCCACAGTGGCGTAGGCCACTTCCCAAGGTAAGAGCTTATGGCTAAAAAACACTACCGGATGCTCTTCTCCCTCCCCATTTACTTGGCTGAGTACTGCACCCACGTCAAATGCATCTGTCTGAACTATGAACAGTCGGGTGACGTCTGGGGCTTGTAGGATTGGGGAAACTGGTGAGGGCAGCTTTCAACGCTTTAAAGGACTGCTCAGTCATCTGTCCAGATGACTACTTGCGGTACCTTCTTTTTGATGAGGTCAGTCATCGGCTTGGCAAGGGCACTTCCTATACTACCCTGCTGTACCAAAGAAGGCCATCACCTGCTTCTTTGACTTGGGGATAGGCCAGGAGGTGATGGCATAAACCTTCCCTGGCTCTAATTTCAGAGTCCCGCCACCCACTTGGTGTTTAAGGTACTGCACATCCACAATGTTGATCTGACACTTCCCTTGCTTTATAGTCAGATCAGTGCTCTGGATCTGCCTGGGCACCTGCTCCAGGTGCCATCTTTACTCCCTCCTAAGTGGGACTAAAGATGGCAATGTCATCCAGGTAAGCCACAGCAAACCCTCCTAGTCCCGCAAGCAGCTGGTCGACCAATCGCTGGAAAGTGGCAGGAGCATTTCTCATGCCAAAGGGCATGACGAGGGATTCATACAGCCCGAATAGGGCGTTCCTCACCAAGGGTTTCACAATGTTGTCCACCCAACCTGGGGGATTCTCTGATGTCCCAATACCAGAGATGATATGATGGGTCTCCCTGGATTACCTTCTTTGTGTTTTGGGTAACACATAGAAAGTACCTGTTCAGGGATTGTGTAGGTCCAGTAGAGCGCATGATGTAGAATCAAACCCATTGATGTTAGTTCCTGTGTATTTTCTGGTGGGATCTTCCTGAAGCGGAGTGGACTATTTTCATATATATTTTTTATCCTAGAGTTGTCCGTGTGCTTCCTGGATGTAATCTGACATTTGTAATTACAGCGCCTCCTTGATCTGCCGGTATAATATTGTTAGATGGTAAGAATTGTATGGCTTGTCTTTCCTCTATACTGGTATGGTGTGGTTCTTTTATGTCTGTCCAAAATGTAATTAGTTTTTTTTTTTTTGTTTTTCCCTTTTTTCCTCACATTGACTTATGGTGTAGTTTCTCTATGTTCATAAATTAATACTTTGAGGCGTAATCTGCGGAGAATTCCTTGATCTCTACAAAACTGAGTAGCGTCCAGTTTAGTGGGACAGAGTGTTGGTCCCTTTTTGATAGAACACTAATTTCTACCGTGCTTGGCTCAGTGAGAGGTTCACACCTGAGGATGACCTTGGGGGGTATGTTGCCGACCGGCAACAGATTTAACATGGGATTTTTCGTCTGTTGCCAACCGGCAACGGAGGCTTGACTCTGAGCCGTTGCCGATGGGCAACATGTTGCCGATGGGTAACAGGCTTGACTCTGATCTGTTGCCGGTCGGCAACAAATGCATTGGGATTAATTCAAAAATACCCAGTCATTGGTGGGGTTCACTCTCTCTATAATGGTCTCTATGGGCCGAGGGGTGGGGCAAATGTTTTTGTGGCGCCACGGGACGCTCGGACACCGTGGGAGGGGCCAATTTCCGTTACACGGTCCGGAAGCGAACAAGCTCGAAACGGCAAAAAACGCATCCTCAAATATGACTTCTAAAGCGGTCTAGGAGGAAAAAACGTAAAAAAAGCGAACATGTAAATCTGGCTATTTGGACAAAATCAGGCCAAATAGCCGGCTATCACTCGAGGTTTGTTTTTTTTAAAGTGTATTCTGTTAAACTTCCACATGATGGCACTGCTGTCCATGAGTTTGTTTTTTAACATAGAAATTGTAAAAACACCAGATGGCGCTGCTGCCATTCTAATGTGTTCTACACATTAGACAGTGACAGTATGTTGTCAGTAATATGGTCTTCGAGATATTAGGCCGCAAAGTAAGGTATATATTTGGGTGTCATGCTTGTCTGACAGGCATGACACCCAAATATATACCTTACTTTGCGGCCTAATATCTCGAGGACCAAACATTGCAAGGGGGTCGTGTGACCCCTTAAAATTTAAGTCTGAACCAGGCCGAGCTAATGGGACGTTTACCACAATTCGGGGTCCCCGGGGAACGACGGAAATGCGCCCCAAAAAGACGGCCATGTTTGAACCTCGATAACTTCTAAAGGTGGGGTCCTCGAGCTTGGGGGATGGTCTCCTTGGAATCGGGGTGAAAAAATCTAGGGGGTCTATACAGGCATTCCGCTAAATGCTTTAGATTACGAGATATTTGGCTCCAACTGTCACCTGTGGATGTAATTGTGGCTTTTTCCCAACTCTAACCAGTCTGCTCACCAGCGCCCTGTAGGCTGGAATTACACCCACAGGTGTAGCATGAACTGGAAAGATCGACACACTTATTCCTGCGGCAGGACGGTGTCCACCTGAACGACATCGGCACAGACTTGTGGCTGTCTGGTGTTAGCAATGGTGTTGAGCAAGCGCTGGGCCTATTGTAAATTCATGTTTGACATATTATATATTTATTTATACCACTGTTTCAATGACTATAATGTTCAAGGGTTGGGGGTTAGCCTGTGATTTCCATTAACTTTTTATTATATTAAATTTAATAGCTTTGTACTTATATAACCCAGTAACATGGTGTGTTTATTAAAGGGATGGTTGAGTAATACAAGTTAACAAATAAAATAACAGATAATCCCTTCTAATCTCTCTCTATCCCACATGTAATATATCTATATAGATCCTCAGTATACATACACATGTGTATATGTATAATGAGATACATATACATGACACGTGCATATATATTATATTTATTACACATGTATTATATTTCACACATATATAATATATTATGTGTGCAATATATATATATATATATATATTTTACACACCTATATAATGTGTAATAAATATATTAATAATAATTTTATTCATTTATATAGCGCTATTAATTTCACAGCGCTTTACATACATTGGCAACACAACACTGTCCCCATTGGGGCTCACAATCTAGGTTCCCTATCAGTATGTTTTTGGAGTGTGGGAGGAAACCGGAGTACCCATAGGAATCCCACGCAAAAACTCCTTGCTGATGTTGTTTTTAGTGGGACTAGAACCCAGGACCCCAGCGCTGCAATACGGCAGTGCTAACCACTGAGGCACCGTGTCGTGCATATATTTAGTACACACACTTTAGTGTGTGTGTTAATATATATTTATATTTTTTATATAGGAGTTAAAGGAATTTCCATGCAACAGGTGCTGTGCAGGGCTTCAATCCTCCTACATATAGCTTGTCAATAGTGCTAATGTTAGTTTAGAAATTTTTCAAAAGGAATGTGTTCTAAAACTGGAGTAGCAGCCAGCACAGCCAATCATGAGGGAGAGCAAGCTGAGGGCGGTCCTTTGTGTTGGACAAGTCTGGATTTGTCCCTTCCTTGCTGTTTCATTTCTGCAGAGAAGAGATCAGTGTTGGAGGAAAATCAAAGGAATGGTAAGTACAGAAATCTTTAAATATTAGTGCCCTAAATAAATGTACATTACAAGTAAAGCTGCAGAGAGCCCAGAGACACTTGTGTCTGAGTAACAGAGTTAAAAGAGAAAGGGCTCCTGTATTGAAATATAGCCGCCATCATCCTCACAATGCTCACCTTATCTGCAAGTGTCAGCATTAAGTTATAACCACCATCATTCTGCCTAACCATTTTTATTTCTGGTTTTATTTTCTGTTAACGGGATTAGCATAGGAACCCTTAGTTTTGGTTTTTTTTGTGTTTTTTTTTCGTTTAGAATGTGTGATTTCTACATTTTGCACAGGGTGTGAGTGCAACCACACGCATTATAAAGTTATATTATTTTAGCGCTTCAGGAGAAACTGACACACATATATTCCAAGCAAATGGCACATATATATATTCCTATAATAGAATTGTTTATTCTGGGTCTGCAAAATGACACCTGCTGTATAAATAAGTCTGGAATGGATAACGATGCTCCTTGCATACTGGCTTTCAGTGATGTGTGCTGGTGTGCAATGAAACGGCCATTATTTAATTTTCTTTTTTTTTTTTCTCTAGAAGTCTGATCTGTCATTGAGCCCACCAGATGAGAAACTGTGGAAAGAAAAGCGCAATAGGGTCTTACCCCAAAAAGGGAGGAAGATATGTAATAAAAACACACTCACCTATAATGGTTGTGCCAGTCACAACCACTATACAGGCATATATAAGATCCAGGTCCAGGCAGCAGTCCCAAAGTTGGCTGATAACAGAGAGTGATAGAAGAAGGGTCTTAATTCCGCGCCAAGGACTCAATGGATCCAGGAAGAGATTAATGCTTCTTTAATAACATGCACAAGTCTACGCGTTTCTGGAGACACAGCTCCCTTCATCAGGACATTGGCAAGAGAACATCAAATCTGGTTTCAAGTGAGATGGTGAAGTATAAAAGCATGCAATGATGTCATAGGAAACATCCATCCTGAAAAAAAACTTTGAAAGCGGGCGGGATCCAGATCATTCTAGAAATCTGTATGTTCAAACAGTTCCCTGAATATTAAATTATGATCAAAAAAAGTTATATACACTTCTACTAACATACAGTAAAAATGTACAATAATCCTGACAAAAGAAAAAACTAAATAAATATATAATATATAATAGATACTGAATGACATACACGGGGTTAGAACCTGGTGTAAAAGAAAGAAAAACAGCACGATTTCATGGAGGAGCAGAGACATCAACCACAGGACTACCGCCCCGAGTCGTAATTTATCATAGTCCTAAGGTAGTTTCCTATTAAGCAGGCAGCCTAAGGGTATAATGATGGAGCTCAAATTGCTGTCAAGGAATTGCTAGAAGAGAGCGGATGGCCGAGGGCTATGTGTGGAGTATATTGTGGAACCTTCAATGAAATGCAGTACGGAGCTAGTGTCAGAGAGGTGAACAAAGTTCAGAGGCGTGGGGGAAAAAAACACAACCAACATACGCCTGTGCAGACTGGTGCTCAGAAAAAACAGGCAAAAATCAGAGAGACACAGTGTCTAACATATAGAAACTCGGGGGATATATAAAAAACGACAAGGGGCAAACTAAGTTTGAACCTCATTCAAACTATAATAAGTTCAATTACTGGAGGAGGGGGATGGTCATAATGTAAAAGACTGGATAAGGGAGGAAAAAAAAAAAAAAAAAAAACCTCATAGTGTAAGAAGGAAAAGTGGTTAAAACAATATATATATTAATTTTTATTACGACAATTAAAAACTAGGAAGCATCTCTGTATTTAAAAGCAATTCACCCTAAAAACTTATTTGAAAAAAATATATATAAATATATAAAAAAATATAACAAAACTGGTTTAAGACATATATAAAAAAATGTTGTGGATTCATTAATAAATAAGTGAAAATTGAGAAAAATTATTATTACGGGTATATATAACCTAAAATCAATAGAATAGATCAGTGACCTCATTGAGACCCAACGGTGGTGTGCAATGAAACGGCCATTATTTAATTTTCTTTTTTTTTTCTCTAGAATTCTGATCGGTCATTGAGCCCACCAGAGGAGACTCTGCCAGTGAGCCAAAAAAGAGGTAGGAGTCTGAGCCTGAGGTTGTGATGTAACATAAATTATTCACTGACATTTTGATATTTATGAATTTCAGCTGCTTCCAGCATGGAGGAGCCCAAGCCGGAGGCCACGCCGGAGCCGACGAAGGCCGAGCCCGAGCCAAAGGCCGAGCCAGAGAATGAAAGTTTTGTACTAAGAGTAAGGTCCTGCTCTTACATCCATGCACAAATTCCTAATTCTCCTCCATACACTTAATCACACATCTCTTTCTGTAGGTACGGGACAGAAAAAGATTCAAAATTTTCTACCATCTAAATGAAGCCATGGAGGCCCAAGACCAGATAATACGAGAGTAAGTATGCACAAAGCTACAGTCAGAATAATTTTACATGGGATCATCTGTCAGGCTGCCACCCTCCTGACAAATCATCCCATGGAGATGGTGGCTAATTGTGGCTGTGCAATTACAGTGACAATTAACAATTGTGAATTGGGGCTGGGACCTCTGGAGCTTCCGTTAGTGGGTTGTGTAAAGACATGTTATAGTATTCTGCATTGTGCAACATTTTTTAATTTTTATTTTTTTCTCTCCACAGACTGAAAACTAAAAAATGAAATTTGTCGGTTTTATTTTCATTTTTTGATAACTTTATTTAAATTTTCAATAAAATGTTTAACGTTTGACATGTTTGTTTTGTTTTTTCCCCTCTTATTTAATATAAATCATATGCACATATACAAATTTGGGTTCACCAATGCTCTCTATACCTATAAATTGGTATAATATACTTGTTTTTCTCATATATCTCACACACACACACGTCAATCATTCAGTTTCCCACCACCATAATACCGGTATCTTAACTCATTGTACAATGTATAAAAGAAACAAGAGAAAACGAGTACATTATACCTATTTTCCATTATTATTTATGTAAAAATTCAATATATTACATTACATACATTTTTAAATCAAAGGCAAAAAACATGGGAAACTTTTTGACCACAGACTGGAGTGGATGATATGGGAGATAATACTAATCGCGGCAGACTCCGCAAAACAGACATATGTAGTTCGGGGTCGGTCTCGTTACAATCGGGGTGCAAAACTCTAGGGGGATGTTTACAGCCAAATGCTTTAGATTACGAGATATTTGGCTGCAACTGTCAACTGTGGACTTTGGGGAAAAAAAAAAAAATTAATATAATGCAATGAACAAGGGTTGGGTATTTTGTATCTAATTGTGGCTTTCACCCAACTCTAAGTCTATGTGCCCACGGGCGCTTGTACCTGCGGATGTGTCCGCAGGTACGAGCGCATGTTTCCCGCAGCTGCCCGCTGGCATCCGCAGCTATTTTTATTTTTAGCAGCGGGATTCCAGCAGAATAGCTGTGGGTAACATGCAAATTTACACGTGGGTTACCTGCGGACGTCCCAGCCGCTATCTCCATAGTGGAGGGCCGGGACGTCCTCAGGTAAATCCGCATGAATAATTGACAGGCAATTATATGTGCGGAGCGGGATATACACAGATATCCTGCTGCCACACATTCCGCAGCGTGGACACAGCACTCCCCATGTCCCATAACATATAACATGGGGAGTGCCTGTACATGCTAAAACCTGCGGATTTATCTGAAAAATCCAGATAAATCCGCAGGTTTTCCGCTGAAAAATCCACGGGAATATTGTCCCGTGGGCACACAGCCTAAGCGGACAGGGCGACAGCGTCCTCTAATCTGGAATAACTCCCAAAGTAGTACCTAAATTTGTGGCCTTATATCTCGGAGGTAAAGCATCGCGTGGGGTCATGTGACCCCTTAAAATTTAAGTCAGAATCAGGGCAAGCTAATGGGATAGATGGCTTAGTGCGGGGTCCACCAAAAACGACGAAAATGCGCCCCAAAGGGACGTCCCAATTTGAACCCCGATAACTTCTAAAGGCGGGGTCCTAGAGCTTCGGGGATGGTCTCGTTGGAATCGGGGTGAAGATATCTAGGGGGGTCTATGCAGGCATTCCGCTAAATGCTTTAGTTTACGAGATATTTGGCTCCAACTGTCACCTGTGGATGTAATTGTGGTTTTTACTAAAATAACCAGTCTGCTCACCAGCGCCCTCTAGTCTGGAATTACACCCACAGGTGTAGCTTACTTTGCGGCCTCATATCTCGAGGACGAAAGATTGCAAGGGGGTCGTGTGACCCCTTAAAATTTAAGTCTGAACCAGGCCGAGCTAATGGAACATATACCGCAATTTGGGGTCCCCGGGGAACGACGGCAATGCGCCCCAAAAAGACGGCCATGTTTGAACCCTGATAACTTCTAAAGGCGGGGTCCTAGAGCTTCGGGGATGGACTCGTTGGAATCGGGGTGAAGAAATCTAGGTGGTCTATACAGCCATTCCGCTAAATGCTTTAGTTTGCGAGATATTTGGGTCCAAACGAAACCCACTGTCAGATGTAGGCTATATATTCAATGTTTTTTTTTTTTTTTTTGTTAATGCTGTGATAGCCGGTTATTTGGACATCAATGAGAGTGATAGCTGGTTATTTGGACATCATTGAGAGTGATAGCTGGCTATCGTATGTTAAATAGTAATAGCGCCACCTAGTCTCACAGACAGGCATGACACCCAAATATATACCTTACTTTGCGGCCTAATATCTCGAGTACCAAACATTGTTAGGGGGTCGTGTGACCCCTTAAAATTTAAATCTGAACCAGGCCGAGCTAATGGGAGGTATACCGCAATTCGGGGTCCCCGGGGAACGACTGCAATGCGCCCCAAAAAGACGGATATGTTTGAACCCCGATAACTTCTAAAGGCGGGGTCCTAGAGCTTCGGGGATGGTCTCGTTGGAATCGGGGTGAAGAAATCTAGGGGGTCTATACAGGCATTCCGCTAAATAAGACAGAGGCCCATATTGGGGAGAAGACAGAGGCCCATATTGGGGAGAAGACAGAGGCCCATATTGGGGAGAAGACAGAGGCCCATATTGGGGAGAAGACAGAGGCCCATATTGGGGAGAAGACAGAGGCCCATATTGGGGAGAAGACAGAGGCCCATATTGGGGAGAAGACAGAGGCCCATATTGGGGAGAAGAGACTATTGCATTTTTCGTGTTAAAGTTTATTAATTCATGTTGTGCTTTTTTTCCCCATTTTAGGTCCAATACCAGGTGAATATTGTCTTATAAATGTACTGTTAACTATTTCTATTCTAGCTATAGGGACAACTGGAGGTGATAAACGGCAGTGATGAAATTATTCTGACAAATGGAGGTTTGAATGGCATCGCCAATGACTACTAGTCAGATGTCTGAGCCGTTGTATTTCCCTCATGCCTAGTCTCTATAACTAGAATTCAAATAAACTTTACAAAATAAAAATGCGCCAGAGGATACATCCGTGCCAGAGGACACAGCCCACAACAGTGTCAGGTAAAATCTTGCAGCCCACCCTGCCCTGTCTGCACCGAGAACCCGCCGGCCGGGCACCAGTTTGCGCCAAGAGCCAGCTGCAAAGGCCCCAAAAAACTCGTATTGTTTGTGGCCCTTGAATATTGCAGTGGGCCAGCATTGCTCTAAATGTCTCTGTGAAGATAGCCAGAGAACAAGAATACTACTCAAACCCTACCACCACAACTGCATTCCACCTAACACCATCTTAGGCCCTGTGCCCACGCTGTGTTTGATGCTTTTTTTTTTTTATGCAGATTTTGAGAATCTGCATCAAAATCTGCATATCTATCCTGAGGGCAGTAAAGTCTATGACAGGTCTCAAGTGCTGTGCTCACGTTGCTTTTTTTCCCCTTAAATTATATATAATTGGTATACATGATTTCATTGGAGCTTTGATACAGGCGTGGGGGAGGGGCGGAGTGGAGATGCAAGGCTCCGGTCTTAATACAGAGCCCAGTGATTATTCCTCCTATCCTCCCCTCCCCCACTCATCACCGTGCCTGACAGTATACTATATACAGCAGCCTGGATACAGACGTGTGAGAGGGGCAGAGTGAAGTGCAGGGCTTAATAAAGAGCACAATGATTATTACACCGGACCTCCCCTCCCCCACTCTTCACCGTGCCTGAAGTTATATTACATACAGCAGTACTGGTCATATTGCCCTAATGACGGCCATAGGTCCTGCACACTGACGTCATCCATGTGACATCCATGTGCACGGACCTGATCAATAACCGTATGTGCGGCTACGCATGTCAGCGATATTGTTGTGCAGTGAAAAAAACTGTAAAATGAGAATATATATGTGTGTGTGTGTAATTAATAAATATATATATATATATATATATATAAATTTTACTCAAACAACCATCATTATATAAAACAATGGAAAGAGATTCATACAAAAAAAGATTTTTTTTAATAAAGATATTTGTGAAAAAAATATACAAATAAACAAACATCAAGGAGACACATTCCTATGAGGGACGAAAATGCATACAAATAATGTATTTTGAAACAATTTCTCAAGAATTGAGCCATAGGGTAAATACTCCGCCAGTACACTTGCGCTGGCGGGGTATATGCACCACTCGTAGTAACATGCAAGAAAGGAGAACACTCGAGTGTATATGCAAATGGAAATTTATTTATTATCAAAAGAGAGACATACGCAAGACAGCATTGAAAGGGGAGTTAAAAACTACCACTGAATCAAGGGGGGGCATACATTGTGATAAAAAATGTACATATAGTTGTTATCAATAGTCGTGGGAGAGGTGAACATATAAAGCTATTCTATTAAACCAAAAAATAGGTGTAATATATTGATGATATCTATTGTTCACACTCTCTACTAGTCGTGGGAGAGGCATGCGGTTTTAAACAATGAGGAGACAATTAGCCGTGGGAGGAGAGGTGCTGAATGTTTTACAATTCTCTGATCGTGAGAATGAGGGTAAAGCTGGGGTCACACATAACGACAACGACGTCGCTGCAACGTCACCATATTCTGTGACGTAGCAGCGACCATAGATGATCGTTAGTAAGCTGTCAAACATGTTATAAAAAGCAGCGACGGAGCAGCGATCATAGCGACGTCGACGGTCGTTGTGTGCTTTCAGACGTAGCGTAGCGTCCCTGCTGCGGTGTCAAACAAAAGGATTATCAGCTTATCAGCATGGCGCAGCGGGATAGCAGCGTTCAAAAAATGACCTGGAGCATTCAGGAGCGAGCAGCGATTTCGCAGCAGGGGTCTGATCGTTGTTATGTGTCACACATAGCGACGTCGCTGTTGAGGTCGCTGCAACGTCACAGAATATGGTGACGTTGCAGCGACGTCGTTGTCGTTATGTGTGACACCAGCTTAAGAGTATGCAAAAGGATAATCAAACACACTGGGGTAGGTGGGATGTATCAATACTCTATTCAACTGACAATTGCAGTATATATAATAGTAAAGCCCAACCCCACCCAGGTATGTAAAAAACCATATCAGCAGTTTCCAAATAATGTATTTGCTCAGTGCTGCTGTGTTGCACAATTAAAACTAACAGATCAGAATGAATATACCAAAGTGCATCATTAATTAATTGTATATTACTTATTTAATAAACTCAAACTATTTAATAATGAAAGTATACCGCAAGGTGGAAAAATATTACACATCCACCCCAATAGGTAAAGCTTATACATGTTCTTAATGTCATTTATAAATGAATTCATGCAGATTTTGTTTGTCTTCTTCAGGCTATCCACTGTAGATGAGCCAATTACTCTTCCTAATGTGATTGAAGCAGCTAGGTAAGAACTATTTACCAGATTTCTAAAAACATTCGTAACAGCTTTATAGTAAAGGAAACTTCTGGTGTCAATAATCGCTCTACTATTTTCTTGCCTCTTCCAGTTCAAGAGCCAATATGCCCCTGCGGAAAAAGTTATCCGTGTCCGGATTTCATCAGAAGCATGACTTGGAATCACCAATTTTAGTCGGCTTTAAAGGATATCTAAACAAAACATATGCAGAATCATCCATAGAACTGATAGTCAGTGTCATTTTTATCAGTTTGCTTGTATTTGATGAATCCTTACAGATGTGAGGCCTAATGTATGATCATGTGTTTAATTTTAGATGCAAAATGTTTCCCGCTTCCTTTTTTTTTTTTAAACCCAAATGAGATCACTTTGGACTTCCTAAAGGACTTCAATGCTACGAAAACATTTTTTTGTTCGCTTGAAATGTTGAACACAAGTGAAGAAACAATTAGAAAGTATATCGGCCACCTGCGGATTTTTACAAATTTTTTACTCTCAGCTGACTACCCCAACGACATGGCGAAACAAAAAATGCCATTGATCCCTTTGAAGAGACTCGAACGGTCATCGAAAAGAAAATCTACCAAAAGCTTTCTAAAAGCAAAAAGAGGTGGTAAGTAGCTCAAGTTTATCCTACAGCTTTACTATCATGGGGATGGAAAATGCCATAAAAACACATGGGGAAAAGTGGATTGATTATCATAAGAAGTTTAGATTTAATTATTACTTGTGCTGCCATGCAATACTGGAACAAAATAGTATTTAACTCTTAGCATAAGCAAATCAATTCAACATATCCTAACGTGCTAAAATGAGGTCATGCTCATGCATGCATTAAGGTGGCATTTATTCAGTTCCATTATGGGATCAGTAAAACAGAAACCCCTAGGAAAAAAAACAGATCTGTCTAATCATGGAAACCAAGAATTCCAAATGCATCTCATGGGCTAATTTAAAAAAAAAAAAGAAAATGAACCTATAACATAACTACTTTTATCACTCACAGGTTGGATCCCACGCCTCTCACGATGGCTGATTGTTGCAGAGTTTTGACACTGGCCAAACCGCACGTTACCAACATCTTCCAAAGAGCACGAATGAATATGGAGATGAGTGACAAAGAGAAGACCCTGGCCTGTTATTACCTTGAAGCTGTTCTTGTATATAAGCATCTGCGTACGCCTTCTGCAGCCCAAAATCTAACAGTAGGCTTCTTATAATTAACCAACTTGGCATATTGCTAACAGATATGTTGCTTCACCATATCAGATGTCTTTTTTATGTTCCTCCTTTTAAAGGTAAAAGAATGGATGGAGCGGACGCAATTAGAGCTCGATGGACAGTTAGTCACTATTATAAAGACTGAAAAAAATATTATTATACTGCAGGATGAGGATGAGCAGGTGAGTGTTAAAAATGCATAACACTGTGCTGTATGTGTTCTTCAAGTTCTTGCCATTGGCAATCGTGTTTTTAACACTGTTTGCCTTTGACAGAATTTCCGTACATACTTTGAGACGATCAGGCAGACTAAGCAGCCTAAGGATGGAAACACGGTGCCTCAATTCTTTGTGGGCTCCAAGGGACAACGAATATTGAACAGCAGCCAAGACATGGAGCGCTTTCAAGAGAAGTGAGTGGTAAATAAAGCCTTCATTGTCTAATCTACAAAGCATGTATCAATACTAACAAATGCTTTTATCCTCAGGTATGAGCTGCCCATAATACCATGGAAGATGGCAACAAAAGCCTTCAAAAACTGGGCTTCAGAAAGTCTCTCACAGATGGATAGAGATTTGGCCAAGGCATACGTGTACTTTGACCAACAACCAGACACTGTGGATACATTTCAATTGGCTGCAGGAATGCTAATTGTGGCTACGCAGGAGGGAAGAAATCTAGCAGGAACCTCCGGGTATGAAACCTACAGGCAATCTTGAACATCCATCTTTTCATAGCTTGAGAGTTTTTCAGTTTATAATTTACCTGTCTCTAACTTCACAGATGTACAATGCCCAAGAGGAGGAGGATCGAAGAATAAGAAGGTGGTGAGGAACACAGTGATGCGGAAGAGACGGAAGGCACCAGGTAGGAGGCCTCACTTTATCCCCAGGCATCCCAACATCCATATTTTCATAGCATTAGACTCAAGTAATGATACCTTGTAGTGTACGATTAGTACCAAAATCTTGGTTAAGTAGTCAGTAGGGAACCGCACCATTTTCAGTTTATTATAACTTACTTTTTTTTTTTACTTTCCTTTCGCATCAGAGAAGGCAATGCGGGCCAGACTGGTGAGGAAGAAATCGTCAAAGTGACTGATGAACAGATGGACAAAACTTAAAAAGAGTTCTATTTCAACAGTCTACTTGATGAGTACCCTGTAGAAGTGGACAAGCAACCACCATCCCTACTCATCTGCAGGCAATACACTCGGCACTATGCAAAGTACTGTCAGGATAAATGGAGGCGGAAGCAGTACAATTTAAGGGTTTTCAGATGCTGGTAAGTTGTGTAGATAAAATATAAAATTTATTATATTTTTTTATTAATTTGAAAGCTGTCTAGTTAATGGCATTGTATTCTATGGGATATGATTCCTGAATATTTTATTTTACTTTGTTTTTTCCCCCTCCCTTGTAGATCATTTCAAGCACATCCCCAACTTCGAAGATTTGACTGGCTATATGGGAACACAACAGTGGGACATCAATGTACCTGGCCTAGATGATATCCAGCGTGCATGGAAACCTCGACCAAGAAGAGGGGATCAAGACAACAGTGCCAAACTTGATTTGGTGGAATCACAAGACTGGAAAGGCCTACTAATTACAGATGATCCACAGAAGGGTCAAACACTGTACACCACTCATGGTTTTAAAAAGGGGGACATTGTATGTGATTACCATGGAGTGCTTAGAGAAGGAGGAGAGGCCGAACATTTACAGTCAACCCTGAGTGAGCACGAATGCTATATGTATTTTTTCAAGAGTCGTGGAAAGTCCTTGTGCTTGGATGGCAGGGAGGCTCCTTGCAGTTGTCATCCAGCTATGCCTTCAACATTTGGAAGAAAGATAAACCATTCCAGCAAAAAAGACAATCTGAAGCCTCTCCTTCAATATATAGTTGATGACAAGACCCCATCATTACTTTGTATTGCCAAATCGG